>NC_060126.1:96132533-96435563 GCF_021461395.2 Schistocerca americana
TTTGCGGCCATAAAAACCTGTTGCAAGCACCGTACCATTAGTGATAGATAACTATGGCAGCTCCTCATGGCTCGGCTGCTCCATGATCACAGTGACAACACACTGGGATAGATGGCATTTAAATGTCGGAACCTGGCACATCGAGGATGATGACATTTGTCTACCCCAGGTGATGGTCAGTGACAGTGTAGGCCTACACAGGCCAGATGCCAGCAACAGCGCAGCTAGGCAGGATTAAATGCATGGCCCACCAAGAAGGTGGCTGGTAACAGTAGGTAGTCATTTAGCAGCTGACCCATCAGAGCAAGGGTACCAAGTTGACTGCATGCTGCCCTCAGCTCAGGAAGGAGCCTGCAGCTATTGGTGGCAAAGTCCACGGATGGAGGATGGCAACATCATCTTGTGCTCACAAGTGGTCCCCCTCTCATAGTCATTGGCTGGCATAGGCTGCCTTGCACAACATGTTGTTGATACTGGCTGGTTAGTATTTCTCCAATGACAGCACTTCTACCCTGGAATTAACAGCAGGCTACAATGGCAGGAAAGCACCATTGTGTGGCAACGACTTCATTTGCCTCAGTTTTATTGTTTAGTCAACTATTCCACAAGTCCTGCCAAAGCTGTAGTATTTCACAGGTTGAGATTTCAGGGCTGCTGGCTGGTACCTTACATTTTATCAGTATCCTAAATGAGTGCACTAGCTCTTTGAGTATGCCTCGCATAATGGTGTCTGAACTTCAGACTGGTGACCGCTACCCTCTCTATGATGCTGTCCAGCTAATCAATGCAGGAACAATTTATCACCCCGGAGGAGTCATGGCCCAGTAGCTGGGTAATTTTAATCCTGAACAGTGTGGATTGTTTTCACAGAATGCTATTTTGTGGCTGATGACATAATTGTTTTCTTTATTTCTACTATTTTACTCATGCAGAACAGAATATATGTTGAGTATAGCATTTTAACAAGCAATAAACCTTTTAGAATATACATGCTTATTATGCTCAGTACATCAGCTTTTGAAAACAAGCCACAGCAAGATTCCTTGTGTTTATCTCTATACATGATCCTTATAGTCCTTTTTTTTTTTTTTTTTGAACAATCAGTAACTTATTGAGAATTATTTGGTTGTTGCTCCCCAAAGTTTGATTCCCATAGTTCATGTGTGAGGAAAATAAAGTATTTTATGGAATCTTTAGAATAACAATATCTTTGCAAAATTTTCTAATCACAGTGATTCTTAGATAGCTTACATGCTTAAGAGTCAATAAGTATGCCCTGTTTCACACTGCTTTGAACTGTTAAACCAAGTACTTTTACACTAAATTCATTTCTTTTACCACTCCACTGCCTACATACGTCTTAATTTCCTCATTGAATCTCCTGGGACAAGAGAGGAATGTTTTCAAAGAGGGAAATATATACAGCCATAAAGAATTATGACCAAGGAAGGCAGCACAATGGACAGAGTAAGTGGAGAAATACTAAAAATCATGGGTTGCAGCATTGTTTGTCATACATAAGATTCCTATTTGATATCTACATAAATAATAGTGTGCTCCCAGATGTAGGGAATGAGTAGTAATTCCTATATACAAGGGAAAATAGCAAGGGACAATAGCAAAAACTACAACATATGAGGCCTACCTGAACTTTAAGTAAAATACTTCAAAGGACTGTAGTAAATATATTCGAGAGTATATGCAGGACTAAGGTGGTGATGTAGGAGCCAGCATGAATTCAGAATAGGACTTTCACATGAGTCACAGCTAACTGAATTTCAGCAGGCTGTATCAAAAGTGAATGACAGGAGTGCGCAGCTTGATTGTATAGCCATTGATCCCTCCAAACCTCTGGAGAAGATAAAGAAGAGAATATCCACAAGACAGAAACATCTAGAGGTGGGTGGAAAGCTACACATCAAATGTAGCAATGATAGAGAGAGAGATACCACAAGGAAGTAAATGAAGACCACTGTTGTTCCTAATTTACGTCAGTAATATTGGAGATAGGGTAAACTTAAATTTAAGATGTTTTTTTGCTGATGACATAGAACTCATTAGAAATTGCTTCCTGAGAAATGGGATGTTGGCACACGTACTGGTTACTTTGTCAGATATAAGGTGTGCTTTGACATGTGACTTGAGCTTGTAAAATTACATTGCGGACAAAGCTCAGTCAGGGTATACAAGAATAATGGTCCAAGTCCAGTTTGGAACATGCTGAGAAAATTAAATTTTAAACTTTGTGGACTGTTATCAGGTTTTTAGATTTCCCCCCTAAATTCATGCTTACTTTATATCTTATAGCATGGCATAATGACCACTTACAGTAGTGCAGTACAACAAAGAAAAAATGTATTGCACAACAATACACAAAACTTGCAAAGTAAAAATGATCTAAGTCCAGTCATAAATGACTTTAAAAGCTTAAAAATTATTCCTTTTTCTGAATATTACTATGAATGTATCACTTTTATACTTGATGCACAGGACATATTCAATAAAGCAATCTTTTATCTTAACATAATAGTAGATCTACTTGCAATGATGCAATATGACAGTGAAAACAATTAATATAGCATACACTGAACTAATTTTGCAAGGTAACAATTATTACAAAAGTCCTTACAATACTTGAATGAATTTAAAAGCAGAGAAACTATTGTTGGGCTTTGTATATGGCAGCGCACTTGTTAGCTAATAATATGAAAGAAGTAACATTTATTTATACTACTATATAAACAACTGGAAAAACTCTACGTCCATAGTTAAATGCATTTGTAATATTATGAAACATTACCTCACTCATCTTCATCATGGATTTTGCCAGCTGATAATCAACTAAAATACTGTTGAGCTTCTGGGCCACAAAACTGCTTCAAAATTTGCAAATCACCATACTTTGATTTCAGGATGCCAAGAAGCTGTAGACAACTGTGCAGAGATAGGAAGTTCTCTAATTCTTGGAGTTGAGGAGCATCAGTGATCTTGTAGGTTTTATATGGACAAACATATGGCCATTGCAAGTGGGCCAGTTTATCATTCTGCATCACGAGGGACTGTGTGATAGGTCTTTGACTGAAAGGACATTCTTCTTGAAACTTTCACTCAGAAACTGTCACCACTGAAGAAAAAGGTTGTAGGTGGTGGAGAGCACGCGTGGTAATTATAACAATAAATAATCACTCGCAGTCTCGTCACTTACTACAAAAACTTCTATTCTCACAGTGTATGCACAATGCATGCAGCACAGAGAGTGCACTACAGAAAACTGATTGGGCAAAGATACAGTTGTTCTTGCTGCAGTGGGGCAGTGATACTATTGTGGGTTAGAGCCAATGGTTCTACATCCAGACAAGGTCTTGCCTACAGTCCACTATAACAAAGGGTCCTGGAAGTCTTCTTGAATTTTTATTACTTGAGACCAGTCATTTGGCATTTTGCATGTTGTCTTTGTGATCACTAGGCAATATTTTTGTCACATTCAAGGTAGAAATGACCCTTCACTGAAAAAGTTATGTGGATGTAGTCAAACCTTCCTTTAGCAGGCACCAATAAATGACAGAAATGAAAAGAACTGTAGTTTTTGTTCTGTATTGAGCAATAATCACAGAATACATGGAGTTCACATGTACTGCTGGATATGGCATTAGTACCACAATGCCATAGCATAGACTAAATTTCATTTGAACCTTTGTTTGAAATGGTTTGATTGTAGGTATAGAACGTGGGCTTTCCTGTAGCAAGACAATGTCCATTAAATGAGCAAAATGACAGTTGCCATTGGTAGTAAACTCCACCTCTTCAGATATTGGGAAATGGTGGATTTTTCTGATAATTCATAGTTGCACCTCTGTTTTCAATTTTTCCACACATCTGCCATTCGGTCTGCTTAATTTCATAAAACTTGTCAACCACTCTTTTGTGTAGTTCATTTTGACCATAAAACCATTTTCTCTTCTTAATCAGATCCTGCAGAGTCCTTGGGTAGCCAAAACGTATGTTATATTTTGTCACAAAAATTAAATAATATTCGTAGGATACTGGACTGTCCATGAATTTGTTCAAGTATATCTGATGCAACTTGTTGACATTAACATCTTCAGATCAATAGTTTCTCACTGTCATGGAAGCTGTAATGGCAGGATGCCCTTTGAACAATTGTGTATGTACATGAACTCTGATTCCAGGAGTGCTAGTTCTGCAAGGTTCACAGGAGAGCTTCTGTGAAGTTTGGAAGGTAGAAGATGAGGTACTACCAGAATTGGAGCTGTGAGTATGGATCGTGACTCGTGCTTAGGTAGCTCAGTTGGTAGTGCACTTGCCCCAAAAAGCAAAGGTCCCAAGTTCAAGTCTCGGTTCAGCACACAACTCTGATTGCTGTTACACTCTTAAGTTTGTGGGGTCCATTACCATGTTTACCCCTGGTCTCAGCATGTGCTTTCCCTGTAGTGACATGGGAACATTTCACAGTGATTGGGCATCAGTGTGCATCTGATGAGTTGATGAGCTTGAAGAAACAAATCCAAGAAAATATATTCTTGGAGGTTATAAGCCATGCACTATAGTTGGTTCCTTCTAAGCAGCAGAATCACAAAATACAAAATATCTGTTTACATATCTCATACAGAGAATCACATGGAAAAAAGTGTTAAATATTGGTTTTGATGTTGAGTGAGGTAGGGAGGGGGGGGGGGGGGGGGAGTGAGAGACAGGGAAGGGGAGGGGGGGGGGGGGGAAATCTTGTGCTATATAACAAGTCAATCATGTGCAGTGCCTTCAGACACTTTAATAAATGTGCTATACAACAAGTCAATCATGTACAGTGCCTTCAGACACTTTAATAAATGTTTTACTTTGCCACAAACACAAAAAGAAACAGTAGTACACATGTTCCAGACTCATGTGTCATCCCTCCACCAAGAATTGGGAAAAATTTTCTCACAAACACTTTTATGAACATGTAGACCAACACATGCACAACCATTCCATAAAGACATGGGAACAAGCTTTTCTTCCTGGAAATAAACATCACCACAACTTGTGTAGACCCACAATTGCAACATTTTACAATAAAGTCTGTTAGTGGTTATCTTGGCAAAGCCACAGAGGCAGGATGAAGAGGAAGGGATTATCAGACAATCAGTAACAATCGATCAATTGATGAACCAATAATCATTTGATTTATATATCAATTGATGTTGACAAAATTATCCTGACTAGGTAGGAGTTCAAACAGGTGCATTGAGAGAGGGGAACAGCAACACAGTCCTTACTTTCCTACTCCATCTTCCCTCTTCATCTTTGTTTTCCATCATCTGCAAAGCAGGTAGCTTTAACTTAAGTCTGACAGTACTGGAAGTTTGGTCTCAAAGGTATGTACTGGCCAGTCATTTTGCATATTTTTAATATATGCTGTAAACATCATTTCATTTTAATTCTAGAGACTGCAACAGTTGCAAAAGAAGGCAGAACTTATTCTGGAGTTGACAACTCTTTGCCGCAAATATGAGCTGCAAGAGGAGAAAGTGGTACCATTTCAAAAATCTTCAGTAGAAGTTCCAGATGCTACAGGACAAGAGATGCAAAGGGCTATGATAATGGAGCAGTTACAGGGGGTGAGTGAACAAATATTAATAGTCAGTAGGCAAGTGTAGATGAGGATTTCATTTTTTATCACACTCTGATAAAAGATAATCAGAAATAGTATTTTAGAAATGACGATGTCAAACATCACTTCACGCACTGTTAAGTGCACTCCTCTAGAGAAGGGAACAATCTTCCTTCTGACAGCAACATAGAAATAAAGGCATGAATCAGAGAGGAGACCCACAACACAGGAACATATTTCTTCTGATTGCTAGACATTAGCAAAGAAAGACACAACAAGCAGCTAATGGACAAAGATTTTAGTCAGGAGAGAAACAAGAGTCAATTCTTGTAACCACTGCAACTGCACTGATTTTTCAGTTGTCTTCTTCCTTTATTAGGAAGAGATTTGAAAGATTCAATATTCAATGATCACTTACAAATATAAATATTAGGATGAATCAAAAAGTAATGCCTCCTGTGTGATAAAAAATTAATAATGAATAAGCATTTGTACACATTTGTGCTATCATAGAACCCAGGCATCTAAATCAGTTTGGAAGAGATTCAGATTTTGCTTTTTGATCAATGATTTTAAAGCTGTTTTAACTTATCCATGGAAAATGTGTATGGGGACACTGTAATGGATGTCAGCAACGTTCAGTGTTGGGTGGCAGACAACATTTGTAACAGATGCAAATTGAGGTCATTGTGATGAAATGACTTGAGAACACAGATGCATTAGAGTTCATGATCAACAGCAAAACCTATACAACCATACATAAGAAACTTAAAGAGCAAAACCCTGAATTTTTCCAAACTGGTTTTGTTGCATGGGTTCAATAAAAGCACAAATGTGTATAAATGCATTGTGACTATGTCGAATGATAGTGTTGTTCAGGGCAGTTCAGGCTATGACCTGTACTAATTCCGCTATTGCGCATTCATTATTAAAATTTTTATGACACAGGAGTCATTACTCTTTGATCCACCCTCATATGAATTTCCTATGCCAGTATGTGTATTCTCTTCTTTACATTTATAAACAACTAGAATCTCCATATGTTGTTGTTGTTGTGGTCTTCAGTCCTGAGACTGGTTTGATGCAGCTCTCCATGCTACTCTATCCTGTGCAAGCTTCTTCATCTCCCAGTACCTACTGCAACCTACATCCTTCTGAATCTGCTTGGTGTATTCATCTCTTGGTCTCCCTCTACGATTTTTACCCTCCACGCTGCCCTTCAATACTAAATTGGTGATTCCTTGATGCCTCAGAACATGTCCTACCAACCAATCCCTTCCTCTAGTCAAATTGTGCCACAAGCTTCTCTTCTCCCCAATCCCATTCAGCACCTCCTCATTAGTTATGTGATCTACCCATCTAATCTTCAACATTCTTCTGTAACACCACATTTTGAAAGCTTCTATTCTCTTCTTGTCTAAACTATTTATCGTCCATGTTTCACTTCCATACATGGCTACACTCCATACAAATACTTTCAGAAATGACTTCCTGACACTTAAATCTATACTCGATGTTAACAAATTTCTCTTCTTCAGAAACGTTTTCCTCGCCATTGCCAGTCTACATTTTATATCCTCTCTACTTCAACCATCATCAGTTATTTTGCTCCCCAAATAGCAAAACTTCTTTACTACTTCAAGTGTCTCATTTCCTAATCTAATTCCCTCAGCATCACCCAACTTAATTCGACTACATTCCATTATCCTCGTTATGCTCTTGTTGATGTTCATCTTATATCCTCCCTTCAAGACACTATCCATTCCATTCACCTGCTCTTCCAAGTCCTTTGCTGTCTCTGACAGAATTACAATGTCATCGGCGAACCTCAAAGTTTTTATTTCTTCTCCATGGATTTTAATACCTCCTACGAATTTTTCTTTTGTTTCCTTCACTGCTTGCTCAATATACAGATTGAATAACACCGAGGAGAGGCTGCAACCCTGTCTCACTCCCTTCCCAACCACTGCTTCCCTTTCATGCCCCTCAAATTTCTATACAAATTGTAAATAGCCTTTCGCTCCCTATATTTTACCCCGGCCACCTTCAGAATTTGAAAGAGAGTATTCCAGTCAACATTGTCGAAAGCTTTCTCTAAGTCTATAAATGCTAGAAACGTAGGTTTGCCTTTCTTTAATCTAGCTTCTAAGATAAGCTGTACAGTCAGTATTGCCTCACGTGTTCCAATATTTCTACAGAATCCAAACTGATATTCCCCAAGGTCAGCTTCTACTAGTTTTTCCATTCGTCTGTAAAGAATTCGTGTTAGTATTTTGCAGCCATGACTTATTAAACTGATAGTTCAGTAATTTTCACATCTGTCAACACCTGCTTTCTTTGGGATTGGAATTATTATATTTTTCTTGAAGTCTGAGGGTATTTCGCCTGTCTCATACATCTTGCTCACCAGATGGTTGAGTTTTGTCAGGACTGGCTCTCCCAAGGCAATCAGCAGTTCTAATGGAATGTTGTCTACTCCAGGGGCCTTGTTTCGACTTAGGTCTTTCAGTGCTCTGTCAAACTCTTCACGCAGTATCGTATCTCCTATTTCATCTTCATCTACATCCTCTTCCATCTCCATAATATTGTCCTCAAGTACATTGCCCTTGTATAGACCCTCTATATACTCCTTCCACCTTTCTGCTTTCCCTTCTTTGCTTAGAACTGGGTTTCCATCTGAGCTCTTGATATTCATACAAGTGATTCTCTTTTCTCAAAGGGTCTCTTTAATTTTCCTGTAGGCAGTATCTATCTTACCCCTAGTGAGACAAGCCTCTACATCCTTAATTTATCCTCTAGCCATCCCTGCTTAGCCATTTTGCACTTCCTGTCGATCTCACTTTTGAGACGTTTGTATTCCTTTTTGCCTGCTTCAATTAGTGCATTTTTATATTTTCTCCTTTCATCAATTAAATTCAATATTTCTTCTGTTACCCAAGGATTTCAACTAGCCCTCGTCTTTCTACCTACTTGAGCCTCGGCTGCCTTCACTACTTCATCCCTCAAAGCTACCCATTCTTCTTCTACTGTATTTCTTTCCCCCATTTCAGCCATTTGTTCCCTTACGCTCTCCCTAAAACTCTGTACAACCTCTGGTTTAGTCAGTTTATCCAGGTCCCATCTCCTTAAATTCCTACCTTTTTGCAGTTTCTTCAGTTTTAATCTACCTCAATATATATTTCTATAATAGAGGGAAACATTCCATGGGGGAAAAAATATATATAAAAACAAAGATGATGTGACTTACCGAACAAAAGCGCTGGCAGGTTGATAGGAACACAAACAAACACAAACATACACACAAAATTCTAGCTTTCGCAACCAACGGTTGCCTCATCAGGTAAGAGGGAAGGAGAGGGAAAGACGAAAGGATGTGGGTTTTAAGGGGGAGGGTAAGGATTCATTCCAATCCCGGGAGCGGAAAGACTTACCTTAGGGGGAAAAAAGTGTCAGGTATACACTCGCACACACACACATATCCATCCACACATACAGACACAAGCAGACGTATTTATAAATACGTCTGCTTGTGTCTGTATGTGTGGATGGATATGTGTGTGTGTGCGAGTGTATACCTGACCCTTTTTTCCCCCTAAGGTAAGTCTTTCCGCTCCCAGGATTGGAATGACTCCTTACCTTCCCCCTTAAAACCTTCTTTAAATACGTCTGCTTGTGTCTGTATGTGCGGATGGATATGTGTGTGTGTGTGTGCGAGTGTATACCTGACCCTTTTTTCCCCCTAAGGTAAGTCTTTCCGCTCCCGGGATTGGAATGACTCCTTACCCTCTCCCTTAAAACCCACATCCTTTCGTCTTTCCCTCTCCTTCCGTCTTTCCTGATGAGGCAACTGTTGGTTGTGAAAGCTAGAATTTTGTGTGTATGTTTGTGTTTGTTTGTGTTCCTATTGACCTGCCAGCGCTTTTGTTCGGTAAGTCACATCATCTTTGTTTTTATCAATATATATTTCTTAATAGAATGTGTTGCAATCACTGAAATGGTAGAGAGATGAAAATAGATAAGAAACAATCTTTATTTAAGAAAATCTACCATGAAGTCACTCAAACTCAGATGTATTTTTAACACTGTACACCTGTCATTTAGTTGTTTGTCTTGTATTATTTACACATCTATTAAAATTTTTTATCTGGACAACATGGGAATTTTTAATGGGAATTGATTTCTCTTAACACTTTTCCCTGTTCAGATTTTGAATTAATCATTTTTATTGCAAAATATAAATGATTACATTCACAAATACACTGTTTAAATTCTTTTTCCAATGGTAAACTAATATTACATGAAAAATTTCACAGACGAGTGACACTCTTACTCTGATGGATCATTTCTGGCAAAAAGTTGCAAAGGTGCAAATGCGTCACACAGAGCTACAGCTGGTCCACAATCAACTCCAGGAAGAGAACAGAGAACTGAGACAAGCACTGTGCAATTATCTTCAAGAACTTGCTCCTCACAAGGAAGTACAGCTTCCATTCTAACCTGCACTAACATTCTTGTTCAGATATAAATGCACTGTCAATAACAACAAGAGCATATTCTAAATTATTGGATCATGATATGCAATCATTTTTATGTGTGTTTCTCTCTTCATTTTTTTCCAATCTGATATCTATCATACAGAATAAAATTAGCACTATGAATGAAAACTGTGTATTCTATTCTCATGCAAATTCCACAATTCCACTATTTCGACTATGATGCAGTGCTATGGGTTTATTTATGACATTCATTTATTTACTGCATTTTAATCATATATATAGTATAATATATTTTATGTTATCAGACATTTAATTTAAAATCTAGTGTTTTGAGTGAAAAATTATTCAAGTTTAGTAGGAAAATGTCCAGTCATGGGGATAGCTGTATACATGTCTGAGGAAATATGGAATTCCGTAGTGTAACAAAATATAATAATGTGAAAAAGATGTAGAACTCTCTACAATTGAAATGCTAAAGCAATGGAAAAATACAGTTATTGTTTGTGGAAATAGGTTACCAGATGAAGACAAACAGTTTTGTACTCGCATGAAGTTAACTTTTGGAAGACATTAACTCGATCAAGAAAAATATTACTGTATCTGGTGACTTAATACTGATTTCTGAAATATTCAGATATCACATTATAGATTCACTAAGCTCAATCAACATAAGCCCAGCTGTAACTTAACTATTGTAGCCCTTACTTTCAGGCCAGTATCTTTCATTGAAAACAAATAATTTTCTGTAACAAGCGATTAAAATTTTCTGTAGGCCTTCAAAACAAAACAAAAAATAGTTTTTGATCAAAATAATATAAGCAGGAGTGCCTCGTTGAAATTGATATAATTTTAACCACTACAGGTTTGTTTTGCATGCATGTGGAAAGTATAATAATGAGAAACGTACCAAGGGCACTCCCGTCCTGTCCCCCCACCTCTCCTCCCCTCCCCTCCCCTCCCCTCCCCACCCCAGCCTTCAGGGAAAGATGATGTAGTCTGAAGTAACCAAGTAATACACAAAACTGATGCAAGTAATGCAAATATTGCTTTAGTCACATCCATACATAACAAGACAAAAGACGTGTACAAAAGGTGTAACATGAGCAATACACAGAACAACTGATGTGAGTAGTACAACTAAAAGAACATAGTGAGGGTGACCCAGCACTGCTTCATGTTTATATAGGTGAGAGTCTGTGGTAGACAGCATGTTCTCTGTCTGGCTCTGAGTGGCTGGCCCATGCTCATACAGTTGGCAGCTGATTTAAGTACACACACACACACACACACTGCGGCACTACACTTGGTGCACTCACTCTCACTTGCACTAGTAGCAGAGTACAGTGAAAAGGGCACCCAGGTGGTGGAGGAGATGCCGGCAGCCCAATAACACACACATCCATTGGATCTGGAGTGATGGCAGCTGATGCCAATGGTGGGGGCAGGCAGGACAATATGCTGGGCAGGCACTGGAGCTTTTTTTTTTCCATCAGTCTACTGACTGGTTTGATGCGGCCCGCCACAAATTCCTTTCCTGTGCTAACCTCTTCATCTCAGAGTAGCACTTGCAACCTACGTCCTCAATTATTTGCTTGACGTATTCCAATCTCTGTCTTCCTCTACAGTTTTTGCCCTCTACAACTGCCTCTAGTACCATGGAAGTCATTCCCTCATGTCTTAGCAGATGTCCTATCATCCTGTCCCTTCTCCTTATCTGTGTTTTCCACATATTCCTTTCCTCTCCGATTCTGCGTATAACCTCCTCATTCCTTACCTTATCAGTCCACCTAATTTTCAACATTCGTCTATAGCACCACATCTCAAATGCTTCGATTCTCTTCTGTTCCAGTTTTCCCACAGTCCATGTTTCACTAGCATACAATGCTGTACTCCAGACGTACATCCTCAGAAATTTCTTCCTCAAATTAAGGCCGGTATTTGATATTAGTAGACTTATCTTGGCCAGAAATGCCTTTTTTGCCATAGCGAGTCTGCTTTTGATGTCCTCCTTGCTCCATCCGTCATTGGTTATTTTACTGCCTAGGTAGCAGAATTCCTTGACTTCATTGACTTCGTGACCATCAATCCTTATGTTAAGTTTCTCGCTGTTCTCATTTCTACTACTTCTCATTACCTTCGTCTTTCTCCGATTTACTCTCAAACCATACTGTGTACTCATTAGACTGCTCATTCCGTTCAGCAGTCCATTTAATTCTTCTTCACTTTCACTCAGGATAGCAATGTCATCAGCGAATCGTATCATTGATATCCTTTCACCTTGTATTTTAATTCCACTCCTGAACCTTTCTTTTATTTCCATCATTGCTTCCTCAATGTACAGATTGAAGAGTAGGGGCGAAAGGCTACAGCCTTGTCTTACACCCTTCTTAATACGAGCACTTCGTTCTTGATCGTCCATTCTTACTATTCCCTCTTGGTTGTTGTACATATTGTATATGACCCATCTCTCCCTATAGCTTACCCCCACTTTTTTCAGAATCTCGAACAGCTTGCACCATTTTATATTGTCGAACACTTTTTCCAGGTCGACAAATCCTATGAAAGTGTCTTGATTTTTCTTTAGCCTTGCTTCCATTATTAGCCATAACATCAGAATTGCCCCTCTCGTCCCTTTACTTTTCCTAAAGCCAAACTGATCCTCACCTAGCGCATTCTCAATTTTCTTTTCCATTCTTCTGTATATTATTCTTGTAAGCAGCTTCGATGCATGAGCTGTTAAGCTGATTGTGCGATAATTCTCGCACTTGTCAGCTCTTGCCGTCTTCGGAATTGTGCGGATGATGCTTTTCCGAAAGTCAGATGGTATATCGCCAGACTCATATATTCTACACACCAACGTGAATAGTCGTTTTGTTGCCACTTCCCCCAATGAGTTTAGAAATTCTGATGGAATGTTATCTATCCCTTCTGCCCTATCTGACTGTAAGTCCTCCAAAGCTCTTTTAAATTCCGATTCTAATACTGGATCCCCTATCTCTTCTAAATCAACTCCTGTTTCTTCTTCTATCACATCAGACAAATCTTCACCCTCATAGAGGCTTTCAATGTATTCTTTCCACCTATCTGCTCTCTCCTCTGCATTTAACAATGGAATTCCCGTTGCACTCTTAATGTTACCACCGTTGCTTTTAATGTCACCAAAGGTTGTTTTGACTTTCCTGTATGCTGAGTCTGTCCTTCCGACAATCATATCTTTTTCAATGTCTTCACATTTTTCCTGCAGCCATTTCACCTTAGCTTCCCTGCACTTCCTATTTATTTCATTCCTCAGCGACTTGTATTTCTGTATTCCTGATTTTCCCGGAACATGTTTGTACTTCCTCCTTTCATCAATCAACTGAAGTATTTCTTCTGTTACCCATGGTTTCTTCGCAGTTACCTACTTTGTACCTATGTTTTCCTTCCCAACTTCTGTGATGGCCCTTTTTAGAGATGTCCATTCCTCTTCAACTGTGCTGCCTACTGCGCTATTCCTTATTGCTGTATCTATAGTGTTAGAGAACTTCAAATGTATCTCGTCATTCCTTAGTACTTCCGTATCCCACTTCTTTGCGTATTGATTCTTCCTGACTAATGTCTTGAACTTCAGCCTACTCTTCATCACTACTATATTGTGATCTGAGTCTATATCTGCTCCTGGGTACGCCTTACAATCCAGTATCTGATTTCAGAATCTCTATCTGACCATGATGTAGTCTAATTGACATCCTCCCATATCTCCCGGCCTTTTCCAAGTATACCTCCTCCACTTGTGATTCTTGAATAGGGTATTCACTATTACTAGCTGAAACTTGTTACAGAACTCAATTAGTCTTTCTCCTCTTTCATTCCTTGTCCCAAGCCCATATTCTCCTGTAACCTTTTCTTCTACTCCTTCCCCTAGAACTGCATTCCAGTCGCCCATGACTATTAGATTTTCATCCCCCTTTACATACTGCATTACCCTTTCAATATCCTCATACACTTTCTCTATCTGTTCATCTTCAGCTTGCGACGTCGGCATGTGTACCTGAACTATCGTTGTCGGTGTTGGTCTGCTGTCGATTCTGATTAGAACAACCCGGTCACTGAACTGTTCACAGTAACACACCCTCTGCCCTACCTTCCTATTCATAACGAATCCTACACCTGTTATACCATTTTCTGCTGCTGTTGGTATTACCCGATACTCATATGACCAGAAATCCTTGTCTTCCTTCCACTTCACTTCACTGACCCCTACTATATCTAGATTGAGCCTTTGCATTTCCCTTTTCAGATTTTCTAGTTTCCCTACCACGTTCAAGCTTCTGACATTCCATGCCCTGACTCGTAGAACATTATCCTTTCGTTGATTATTCAATCTTTTTCTCATGGTAACCTCCCCCTTGGCAGTCCCCTCCCAGAGATCTGAATGGGGTACTATTCCATAATCTTTTGCCAATGGAGAGCATCATGACACTTCTTCAATTACAGGCCACATGTCGTGTGGATACACATTACGTGTCTTTAATGCAGTGGTTTCCATTGCCTTCTGCATCCTCATGTCGTTGATCATTGCTGATTCTTCCAACTTTAGGGGCAATGTCCCACCCCTAGGACAAGAGAGTGCCCTGAACCTCTATCCACTCCTCCACCCTCTTTGACAAGGCCGTTGGCAGAATGAGGCTGACTTCTTATGCCAGAAGTCTTCGGCCGCCAATGCTGATTATTTATCAAAATTTAGGCAGTGGCAGGGATCGAACCTGGGGCCGAAGACGTGTTGATTATGAATCAAAGACGCTACCCCTAGACCACGGTAGACCGCTGGAGCATAGAGCCAGAATTTGTGGAGACAAGGGCATGTCGGAGGGCAGTGGGTCAATGCAGCACCCGATGAGAGCACCAAGGAGGAGGGTGCCATTACGATCTTTGTGTTATCATCAGCCGGCAGGTCCCAGTGCAGAGGATATGGGGCTGGATCCACTGGTGATGATGACTGAGACAATATGGCGAGGGGGCCAGTGGAAGCAGCTTGGCTGGAAAAGCAAACTGCATCAATGGACCCCAGGTCAAAGGTGGACAGGCACCTGGTGCCAGGAAATTGTAGCTCCAGGGTGCTGCACATGGAGGAAAGAGCCAATGGGATGGAGGCACCTCCACAGTGGGCAATGATGAGCTCGAGATGGAGGGTAGTGGGGTGGACTGCAGCGACGGGCGCTGCACCCATGAATTAACAGCTTCCAGCAACAAGCAGGAGCACAACTGATCAATGTGGCATGTCAACAGCCTGTAGACTGTATGCACGGTACAAAGACGGAGACCCTGGTGGCAGACAGCAGTGGCTTTTATCTACTTGTGCTGGTGACCAAACCCTTGTGCCCACTCCAGCAATCCTAACATGAAGTGACTGGATGAACTTAACTGCAGCAGGCGCTGTGCATGCTGCAGATGGTGGAGGAGTGTCTATGGTTACCGGCTGTGAAGCATCTCAGCCAGGCTCTGCTCCCCCATAGGCATGAAGCAATATGTGCTCAGAAAATGGAAAAGGGCGTCATCTGGCAAAGAATCCACAGCAAAATTTTAATTTGGGACTTGAATTTATGCACTAGTCATTCCACCTCACCATTTGATTAAGGGTGGAATGGTGGATCTGTAACATGACAAATGCTGTGACAGGAACAAAACAATTGAAAGGTGTGAGAAACGAACTGGGGTGCTTTATTGAAAACTAAGGGACAAGGTAACCCCTCAACAGAAAAAACACTCAAAAGTGTATGAATTGTAACCTTCCCTGACATCAATACACACCAGATAATGTAAGGAAATGAGAAAATGTATCCACAACCTAGACCAATAGGAATTCAAGCCTACATGAATGCGTTCCCATTGCTGTGATGGAGTAGGCCAGAGGGACAGAACCATCCTGGCAGCTGCCTGTTGTCAGGAATACCACTCACATGCTGTGACAAAACAGAAAATTTCACTATCAACCCCTGGATAAAAATGTGTCTCTTAGGTAACAGTTTGTGTGCAAAACTCCCCAATGGCCCTGGTGGCAAAAGCATAGAAGATCATACAGTAACACTGTGGGAATGACTACTCTGGGAGAGAGGTCTTCTGTAGAAAACAGCAAAACACCATCAAAAACAGAGTCGATACCATAAGAAAAAATAGTTGCACCGGGGAGTCTGAAGCCCAACCCAACAGTTCATCTTCTCAGCCCTTTAGCACAAATCAAAGCACCTGGCGAACAACAGGTTTGGTGACAATGGCAGCTGCTATGCACGAGCTCGTAATTGGGGAGTGAGGTCTGCATTCCAATATCAAGATGGAAGCAAAGCTATTCTTGATGATCAAAGTTAGGATCAGGACCCACAGGAAGGAAAGACAAGGCATCTGCAGTGGCATGTTTAGGCATAGGTCGCAAATGTATTTCATAATTGTAGTGAAACAAGAAGAGCACCCAGCATTGTAAATAGTATGCTGCCTTGTCAGGAAAGGAAGTGCGAGTATGCCAAGAGCCTTTTTTTCCATCTGAGAGTAACATTAGTGGGCCAGAATGAGAGATTTAGAGGCAAAAGTAACTGGTCATTCATAGCCATTAGCATATTGGTGCACTAGGAGGACCATGCTGAGGCTGTACTGTTACCAAAACTATATGCTAGTCAGGAGAGAACATAGCTAAACAAGGGACCAAGAGTAATTTGGTTTTCAATATTTGAAAAGTACGTTCACAATCTGGATTCCAGCAAAATGGTACATTCTTGCATAACAATGAGTGGGTCAAATTGGCTGCCCAACTCCCTCCCCCGCAGGAATTTATGGTAGTTGGCTATCTTCCCTAGGAAGGCCTCAAAGCTCTTTCATGGCCGAAGGGTTAGGTGTAGACATAACAGCAAAGATGTATTCTGGCAGAGGGTGAAACGCATTACGTGACACCTTGAACCCCAAATAAACAATATAAGGTTGAAAAAATTGACATTTTGTGAGGTTCCTAAGGACTGTAAGACAAACAACAAAGTGCACAAATTTTTCGGCAATCAACTGTGGAGGAGCCCATGACAACAATATCATCCCAATAGTTAATGCAACCCAGGACAGGCATGGTCAGGTGCTGTAAAAATCATGGGAAAATAGTAGGGGCAGTAGCCACATCAAAAGGAAGGCAAATATATTGACAGAGACCAAAAGGAGTATTCAAAACCAGAACTCTCTGAGACTCTTCATCCACAGGAACATGCAGATATGCTTCAGACAAATCAATTTTCTAAAGGTACTGGACACACAGTATTTTCACCAACAGTCCCTCCTCGCATGGGAGAGAATACATATCTAAGATCGACTACGTGTTGACAGTAATACTGAAGTTACTATAGGGGTGTAAGGCCATATGCCAAATAAATAAATGCTATAAATAAAATAGAAAGAAACATTCTACATGGGAAAAATATATTAAAAACAAAGATTCCATGACTTATCAAACGGGAAAGCGCTGGTAGAGAGGCACAATAAAAAAGCACGCGCACACACACACACACACACACACACACACACACAAAATTTCGAGCTTTTGCAACCCCCGGTTTCTTCGTCAGGAAAGAGGGAAGGAGAGGGAAAGACGAAACGATGTGGGTTTTCAGGGACAGGGTAAGGAGTCATTCCAATCCCGGGAGCGGAAAGACTTACCTTAGGGGAAAAAAAGGACGGGTATACACTCGCACACACACACACATATCCATCCACACATATACAGACACAAGCAGACATATTTAAAGGCAAAGAGTTTGGGCAGAGATGTCAGTCGAGGCAGAAGTGCACAGGCAAAGATGTTGTTGAATGACAGGTGAGGTATGAGTGGCGGCAACTTGAAATTAGTGGAGATTGAAGCCTGGTGGATAACGGGAAGAGAGGATATATTGAAGGGCAAGTTCCCACCTCCGGAGTTCGGATAGGTTGGTGTTAGTGGGGAGTATCCAGATAACCCAGGCGGTGTAACACTGTGCCAAGATGTGCTGGCCGTGCACCAAGGCATGTTTAGCCACAGGGTGATCCTCATTACCAACAAACACTGTCTGCCTGTGTCCATTCATGCGAATGGACAGTTTGTTGCTGGTCATTCCCACATAGAAAGCGTCACAGTGTAGGCAGGTCAGTTGGTAAATCACGTGGGTGCTTTCACACGTGGCTCTGCCTTTGATCGTGTACACCTTCCAGGTTACAGGACTGGAGTAGGTGGTGGTGGGAGGGTGCATTGGACAGGTTTTACACTGGGGGTGGTTACAAGGGTAGGAGCCAGAGGGTAGGGAAGGTGGTTTGGGGATTTCATATGGATGAACCAAGATGTTACGAAGGTTAGGTGGACGGCGGAAAGACACTCTTGGTGGAGTGGGGAGGATTTCATGAAGGATGGATCTCATTTCGGGGCAGGATTTGAGGTAGCCATATCCCTGCTGGAGAGCGACATTCAGAGTCTGATACAGTCCCGGGAAGTATCCTGTCACAAGTGGGGCACTTTTGGGGTTCTTCTGTGAGAGGTTCTGGATTTGAGGGGATGAGGAAGTGGCTCTGGTTATTTGCTTCTGTACCAGGTCAGGAGGGTAGTTGCGGGATGCGAAAGCTGTTATCAGGTTGTTGGTGTAATGGTTCAGGGATTCAGGACTGGAGCAGACTCGTTTGCCACGAAGGCCTAGGCTGTAGGGAAGGGACCGTTTGATATGGAATGGGTGGCAGCTGTCATAATGGAGGTACTGTTGCTTGTTGGTGGGTTTGATGTGGATGGATGTGTGAAGCTGGCCATTGGACAGATGGGGGTCAACGTCAAGGAAAGTGGCATGGGATTTGGAGTAGGACTAGGTGAATCTGATGGAACCAAATGGCTCTGAGCACTATGGGACTTAACGTCTATGGTCATCAGTCCCCTAGAACTTAGAACTACTTAATCCTAACTAACCTAAGGACATCACACACATCCATGCGTGAGGCAGGATTCAAACCTATGACCGTAGCAGTCGCGCGGCTCCGAACTGAGCACCTAGAACCACTAGACCACCGCGGCCGGCCTGATGGAACCAAAGGAGTTGAGGTTGGAGAGGAAATTCTGGAGTTCTTCTTCACTGTGAGTCCAGATCATGAAGATGTCATCAATAAATCTGTACCAAACTTTGGGTTGGCAGGCTTGGGTAACCAAGAAGGCTTCCTCTAAGCGACCCAGAAATAGGTTGGCATACGAGGAGGCCATCCTGGTAGCCATGGCTGTTCCCTTTAATTGTTGGTATGTCTGGCCTTCAAAAGTGAAGAAGTTGTGAGTCAGGATGAAGCTGGCTAAGGTGATGAGGAAAGAGGTTTTAGGTAGGGTGGCAGGTGATCGACGTGAAAGGAAGTGCTCCATTGCAGCGAGGCCCTGGATGTGCGCGATATTTGTGTATAGGGAAGTGGCATCAATGGTTACAAGGATCGTTTCCGGGGGTAACAGACTGGGTAAGGATTCCAGGCGTTCGAGAAAGTGGTTGGTGTCTTTGATGAAGGATGGGAGACTGCATGTAATGGGTTGAAGGTGTTGATCTACGTAGGCAGAGATACGTTCTGTGGGGCTTGGTAACCAGCTACAGTGGGGTGGCCGGGATGTTTGGGTTTGTGAATTTTAGGAAGTAGGTAGAAGGTAGGAGTGCGAGGTTCGGTGGGGTCAGGAGGTTGTTGGAGTCAGGTGAAAGGTTTTGTAGGGGGCCTAAGGTTCTGAGGATTCCTTGAAGATCCGCCTGGACATCAGGAATGGGATTACCTTGGCAAACTTTGTATGTGGTGTTGTCTGAAAGCTGACGCAGTCCCTGAGCCACATACTCCCGACGATCAAGTACCACGGTCGTGGAACCCTTGTCAGCCAGAAGAATGATAATGGATCGGTCAGCTTTCAGATCACGGATAACCTGGGCTTCGGCTGTGGTGATGTTGGGAGTAGGATTAAGGTTTTTCAAGAAAGATTGAGAGGCAAGGCTGGAAGTGAGAAATTCCTAGAAGATTCGGAGAGGGTGATTTTGAGGAAGAGGAGGTGGGTCCCGCTGTGATGGAGGATGGATCTGTTCCAGGCAGGGTTATATTTGGATAGTGTCTTGGGGAGTTTGATCATTAGGAGTGGGATCAGGATTATTTTTCCTCATGGGAAAGTGATATTTCCAGCAGAGAATGCGAGTGTAGGACAATAAATCTTTGACAAGGGCAGTTTGGTTGAATCTGGGAGTGGGGCTGAAGGTGAGGCCTTTGGATAGGACAGAGGTTTCGGATTGGGAGAGAGGTTTGGAGGAAAGGTTAACTACTGAATTGGGGTGTTGTGGTTCCACATTGTGTTGGCTAGAATTTTGATGTGTTTGGGGGAGTGGAGCTGGAAGTGGGAGATTGAGTAGATAGGAGAGACTGGGTCTGTGTGCAATGAGAGGAGGTTGAGGTTTGTTGGAAAGGTTGTGGAGGGTGAGTGAGTTGCCTTTCCGGAGGTGGGAAACCAGGAGATTGGATAGTTTTTTGAGGTGGAGGGTGGCATGCTGTTCTAATTTGCGGTTGGCCTGTAGGAGGATGCTATGAACAGCCGGTGTGGATGTGGGAGAGGAAAGACTGAGGACTTTGATTAGGGATAGGAGTTGACGGGTGTGTTCATTGGCTGAGTCAATGTATAGGTGAAGGATTAGGCGGGTGAGGGCTATGGATTGTGCAGTTTGGAACTGGTATAGGGACTGATGGAAACAAGGATTACAGCCAGAGATGGGAACTTTAAGTGTGAGGCCTTTGGAGGTAATGCCAAATGTCAGACAAGCCTGAGTAAATAAATAATGGGAGCATAATCTGGCTAGGGTGAAGGCATGTTTGCGGAGGGAATGTAAATAAAATGTAATGGGGTCGTTGTAGGGATGGTGTGAGGTTGACATGGTATTAGAAGGTGGAAAGGGTAACATGAGACTAAAGCGAAAATAAAAAAAATAAAAGTAGATAGGGAGAGATAAAGGTGTGAAAAAAGTCGAAAAAGTGTTGGTTTGAGATGAGCTATGTTGATCCTGTGCTGAACTTCGGTTGGGGAACAACGATGGGTGCAAAGGTTAGGTAGTTGTGTTGCCTCCAAAACACGTTAAAGGTTGGGGAAATTCAGGAAAATTTCGAAAAAACTGCGTGTAAATGTATTCAAAGGACTGGTTATGTGCTGGCAGATTATGAAAATGAGGCTAACAATCGTCTGACGAAAAAATAATAACGTTTAAACCTGTGGGAAGCTGCTAAAAAGTAATCGGTTATGGGGGAAAAAACGGGAATGGAAATAAAACGAAAGTTGTTGGAAATAGCTGAAAAGGTAGTTTAACCAGGGCTTTCCCGTTTGGTAAGTCATGGAATCTTTGTTTTTAATATATTTTTCCCATGTGGAATGTTTCTTTCTATATTATTTATATTATTAGTTTGAACCCAACAATTACGTTTGTTATTGTCACTGTTGCATTTCGAAATCTTTTCTGTCATCTCACTTTCTCTTTTTGTTTGTACAAGTAGTTTCACTTTGTATTAATCTTCCCTTTTTACGTAATCTACCATACATTTTATCCTGCCTAAATATACTCAATAATATGTAATTTACTTCCAAACCATAACCTAAAATTTTTTAACGCTTTCAACATTACCGCTGCTATAAAATCCACTGTTCCCAGTTTACAAACATTTCGTGTAAACTCGTGAATACTATTTCACAGCTTCAGTTCCTTTCACCCATTAAACAACCTTTTCAGCTATTTCCAACAACTTTCGTTTTATTTCCATTCCCGTTTTTTCCCACATAACCGATTACTTTTTAGCAGCTTCCCACAGGTCTAAACGTTATTATTTTTTCGTCAGACGATTGTTAGCCTCATTTTCACAATCTGCCAGCACATAACCAGTCCTTTGAATACATTTACACGCAGTTTTTTCGAAATTTTCCTGAATTTCCCCAACCTTTAACATGTTTTGGAGGCAACACAACTACCTAACCTTTGTACCCATCGTTGTTCCCCAACCGAAGTTCAGCACAGGATCAACATAGCTCATCTCAAACCAACACTTTTTCGACTTTTTTCACACCTTTATCTCTCCCTATCTACTTTTATTTTTTTATTTTCGCTTTAGTCTCATGTTACCCTTTCCACCTTCTAATACCATGTCAACCTCACACCATCCCTACAACGACCCCATTACATTTTATTTACATTCCCTCCGCAAACATGCCTTCACCCTAGCCAGATTATGCTCCCGTATTTTATTTACTCAGGCTTGTCTGACATTTGGCATTACCCCCAAAGGCCTCACACTTAAAGTTCCCATCTCTGGCTGTAATCCTTCTTTCCATCAGTCCCTATACCAGTTCCAAACTGCACAATCCATAGCCCTCACCCGCCTAATCCTTCACCTATACATTGACTCAGCCAATGAACACACACGTCAACTCCTATCCCTAATCAAAGGCCTCAGTCTTTCCTCTCCCACATCCACACCTGCTGTTCATAGCATCCTCCTACAGGCCAACCGCAAATTAGAACAGCATGCCACCCTCCACCTCAAAAAACTATCCAATCTCCTGGTTTCCCACCTCCGGAAAGGCAACTCACTCACCCTCCACAACCCTTCCAGCAAACCTCAACCTCCTCTCATTGCACACAAACCCAGTCTCTCCCATCTACTCAATCTCCCACTTCCAGCTCCACTCCCCCAAACACATCAAAATTCTAGCCAACACAATGTGGAACCACAACACCCCAATTCAGTAGTTAAACTTTCCTCCAAACCTCTCACCCAATCCGAAACCTCTGTCCTATCCAAAGGCCTCACCTGCAGCCCCACTCCCAGATTCAACCAAACTGCCCTTGTCAAAGATTTATTGTCCTACACTCGTAGTCTCTGCTGGAAATATCACTTTGCCACGAAGAAAAATAATCCTGATCCCACTCCTAATGATCCAACTCCCCAAGACACTATCCAAATTGAACCCTGCCTGGAACAGTTCCATCCTCCATCATAGCGGACCCACCTCCTCTTCCTCAAAATCACCCTCTCCAAACCTTCCAGAAATTTCTCACTTCCAGCCTTGCCTCTCAATCTTTCTTGAAAAACCTTAATCCTACTCCCAACATCACCACAGCCGAAGCCCAGGCTATCCGTGATCTGAAAGCTGACCGATCCATTAACATTCTTCTGGCTGACAAGGGTTCCATGACCGTGGTACTTGATCGTCGGGAGTATGTGGCTCAGGGACTGCGTCAGCTTTCAGACAACACCACATACAAAGTTTGCCAAGGTAATCCCATTCCTGATGTCCAGGTGGAGCTTCAAGGAATCCTCAGAACCTTAGGCCCCCTACATAACCTTTCACCTGACTCCATCAACCTCCTGACCCCACCGACACATCGCACTCCTACCTTCTACCTACCTCCTAAAATTCACAAACCCAAATATCCCGGCCGCCCCATTGTAGCTGGTTACCAAGCCCCCACAGAACGTATCTCTGCCTACGTAGATCAACACCATCAACCCATTACATGCAGTCTCCCATCCTTCATCAGAGACACCAACCACTTTCTCGAACGCCTGGAATCCTTACCCAGTCTGTTACCCCGGAAACGATCCTTGTAACCATTGATGCCACTTCCCTATACACAAATATCACGCACATCCAGGGCCTCGCTGCAATGGAGCACTTCCTTTCACACCGATCACCTGCCACCCTACCTAAAACCTCTTTCCTCATCACCTTAGCCAGCTTCATCCTGACTCACAACTTCTTCACTTTTGAAGGCCAGACATACCAACAATTAAAGGGAACAGCCATGGCTACCAGGATGGCCTCCTCGTATGCCAACCTATTTCTGGGTCGCTTAGAGGAAGCCTTCTTGGTTACCCAAGCCTGCCAACCCAAAGTTTGGTACAGATTTATTGATGACATCTTCATGATCTGGACTCACAGTGAAGAAGAACTCCAGAATTTCCTCTCCAACCTCAACTCCTTTGGTTCCATCAGGCCGGCTGCGGTGGTCTAGTGGTTCTAGGTGCTCAGTTCGGAGCCGCGCGACTGCTACGGTCATAGGTTTGAATCCTGCCTCAGGCATGGATGTGTGTGATGTCCTTAGGTTAGTTAGGATTAAGTAGTTCTAAGTTCTAGGGGACTGATGACCATAGACGTTAAGTCCCATAGTGCTCAGAGCCATTTGGTTCCATCAGATTCACCTGGTCCTACTCCAAATCCCATGCCACTTTCCTTGACGTTGACCTCCATCTGTCCAATGGCCAGCTTCACACATCCGTCCACATCAAACCCACCAACCAGCAACAGTACCTCCATTATGACAGCTGCCACCCATTCCATATCAAACGGTCCCTTCCCTACAGCCTAGGCCTTCGTGGCAAACGAGTCTGCTCCAGTCCTAAATCCCTGAACCATTACACCAACAACCTGATAACAGCTTTCGCATCCCACAACTAACCTCCCGACCTGGTACAGAAGCAAATAACCAGAGCCACTTCCTCATCCCCTCAAACCCAGAACCTCTCACAGAAGAACCCCAAAAGTGCCCCACTTGTGACAGGATACTTTCCGGGACTGTATCAGACTCTGAATGTCGCTCCCCAGCAGGGATATGACTACCTCAAATCCTGCCCCGAAATGAGATCCATCCTTCATGAAATCCTCCCCACTCCACCAAGAGTGTCTTTCCGCCGTCCACCTAACCTTCGTAACATCTTGGTTCATCCATATGAAATCCCCAAACCACCTTCCCTACCCTCTGGCTCCTACCCTTGTAACTGCCCCCAGTGTAAAACCTGTCCCATGCACCCTCCCACCACCACCTACTCCAGTCCTATAACCCGGAAGGTGTACACGATCAAAGGCAGAGCCACGTGTGAAAGCACCCACGTGATTTACCAACTGACCTGCCTACACTGTGACGCTTTCTATGTAGGAATGACCAGCAACAAACTGTCCATTCGCATGAATGGACACAGGCAGACAGTGTTTGTTGGTAATGAGGATCACCCTGTGGCTAAACATGCCTTGGTGCACGGCCAGCACATCTTGGCACAGTGTTACACCGTCTGGGTTATCTGGATACCTCCCACTAACACCAACCTATCCGAACTCCGGAGGTGGGAACTTGCCCTTCAATATATGCTCTCTTCCCGTTATCCACCAGGCCTCAATCTCCGCTAATTTCAAGTTGCCGGCACTCATACCTCACCTGTCATTCAACAACATCTTTGCCTCTGCACTTCCGCCTCGACTGACATCTCTGCCCAAACTCTTTGCCTTTAAATATGTCTGCTTGTGTCTGTATATGTGTGGATGGATATGTGTGTGTGTGTGCGAGTGTATACCTGTCCTTTTTTCCCCCTAAGGTAAGTATTTCCGCTTCCGGGATTGGAATGACTCCTTACTCTCTCCCTTAAAACCCACATCCTTTCATCTTTCCCTCTCCTTCCCTCTTTCCTGACGAAGCAACCGGGGGTTGTGAAAGCTCGAAATTTTGTAAATAAATAAATGCTATAGAGGTGAAGTTTCCACAACAGCTTCAGAACTACACTCAGCAGAGGCTACCATTCACTAGCCATAACAGTTTGCACCACCACTAGAGATTGAAGTCTGTCCAATTCTGCTTTCACTTGATCTTTCAGAATGACATGACTAGGATGCACATGACAAAAATGAAGCTAACCCATAGATTTCAAAGAAATATGAACAGAAAAGTTTGTATTACACTCTATACCTTCCAAAAACAAGTCGAAAAACTCCCGACACAGTGTTTCCAATTAAGAATATGGTACCTGATTGGACAGAATGTGAACTGTGCCAGTGACAGAAAATTCAAATGCCTGAAATGTGTCCATCCTGAACAAGTTGTTAACATTGGCATCAGCAATCAAGAAATATGTAATGAGACAATCCACTGACTTGTAAGAGGCAGATGCTGTAAATTTTCCCAAAAGTGCAATGTTCTAATTGTTATAAATGATCAGCTTCCACATGATTGGTGTCAATGGTGGTGAACCTAAACTAAGATAGGTCTGAGAATTCAATTATGTCACTGCAGCACCTGTGTTGACCTGTAGCTGGAACACTTGGCAGAAACAATTAACCTGATAAACAGCTTGGTAGAAGTCACAAGCATGGGAGTCACACAGTTTATGTCCATGTCCATATCCTGAGCAATCTTTTGCAAATGACACATGGAGGCAATGTGGTCTTTCTTCTGGCAAGTGTTACAAGTAGCCCAGCACTAGGGAATGCCAAACATTTGTGCTGGGCAAAGAGAAAGGACAAGATGTAAACAGAAAATGCTGGCACTGTTGCTGTGTTGGTCACAGCTGCTTGGGCCAGCCTTGGTGTCCTTGGTGCTGGGCCGCACATTTACCACTGCCATTGCCACTACCTCTTGTCCTAGTGGGTACATCTTGTGAAACAACTGCCACACTTAATTTTGGTCACCCCCTGCCCGAGAAACTTCAGAATATTATTTATTCTATTTGCAAAAGGCTGCCAATGGGAGGTTTTTACAGAGTAAAGCCTTCTGGGATACTGTCTTGTCCGGAGCTAAACAGATAATTGCATTGCACACCATACAGTCTGCAAAACAACCATGATAGCCATCAATAATGAATTGACACTTACAGCAAAGGTTGTGAAGTTTGGCTGCCCAGGCCCTATATGTCTGGTTTGGTTTCTTGTGGTATCAGTAGAATTCAACTCATGCCACTATGACATGCATTCAGTTGCGATGATAGTTGGACAATAAACAGCACACGTGATCAAAATCAAGAGCCATTGGTTCTTGTAAATGGATAAGCTGACACAGTAATTGATATACCTTATGTGAAATCCATGACAGGAATAAGGCTTTGCACAAATTTGAGCCTGTCTCACCTAAAGCCAAAAAATGCTGTCTCAGCTTACTTTTTCATATAACGTATGTGTGTGAAGCATGAATTCCCCACCTCCTCCACCCTCTGCCCCCCTGCCTAAGCCACAGACAGCCATTGTGACAGATCTAACACAAGCTTTTCAGTTTCAGAAGCAAGAAACTGATACCCTACTGACAACAGCACAACAACATCTGGCTGCAAAAGCTGCATCGGCTGCACAACCACAACCGACCAACCAGCCCACCCAACAAGTGCCACTGATCATCATACCGTCATTAGGGCAATTTAAGGAAACAGAAGAGGAATGGATTGAATACTTGACTCAGTTCCAAGAACATTGTCATGTTCATCATATTCAAGGTACTGTAAAGTTACAATATTTCCTTTTGATTGTGGGGTCCCCAGTGTTCAGCTTAATACAAAACAACCGTGTCTCCTGACGAACTTGTCTATGACCAAGTAAACACTGCATTAACTAATTACTATGACCAGCTATTCCGAGTAGCTGCAGCTAGATATCAGTTCTTTTGCTTGCAGAAACAGCCGAAACAGATGTACTGTGAGTCATACACGGAATTAACGGGCATGACTAGGAAGTGTACATTTAAGTCTAGTTGTGGAAACTTTTACAGTGATTTAATGATCCATGATGCAATAACATTCAATGTCCCAGATATAGAATACAGGAACAGATCTTAAAGAATCCTGATCCATCACTTTGCCAAGTACTGCAGATCTTAGAGAAATATGATTTGGGTGCCATAGTGGCTGATAAGTTTGACTAGGACCCAATTTGCCGGCTCGAGTGACCCCTTGTTTGTGGCTGTCCATGCAACCACAACAACGAGCATGTACACAGCTGCATGGACAGCAATGCAGACATCACATAACACGTGTTACAATTGTAAGAAAAAGGGGCATGTCCAAGCAGTTAGTTTGCAATGGCACAAAAATACCAATTTTGCCCCAGAAAAAACAGGCTCATGAACATGCAGCGAATGCTGTGTTTTCAAAACTTATAACAGGTTCTGGCAAAAGTAAAATTAAGGTTGTACCTTGTAATCTTACCCTCCCACGTATCACCAGTATATTTTCACTCTTCAAATTAATCGATTCATTTCAAAAGCTTGAAGAGGAGTAAGATTTACAAATAAACTTTTTTACTTATCCTCATTTTCTCTTTGTTGGCTGCAGTTCATCATATCTATGGGTATATTCTTGAGGCTGAAATTTTTGTGTATTTCAGATGACTTGATAACAGTTAAGTAAGTCTGCTGCGTAATTTCTGTTTCTATGACTCTTTTATTTTATCCCATTTTTCTATGTCACATGTCTTTACAATCTCCACTCTAAAATAGAAATTTACATTGTTATTGGCAAACATATAAACACATCCAGTTCCATCAAAGGCATGCCCACCACCATTACTTTCTGTGGTACTAACAATATTCCAAAGAGTTTACAAACTTTCTTGACAAAAGAAGAATATTCACCAAGTTATATCATTATTTTGTAAATAAATTCAGAAATAAATTTACTAAATATTGTCAGATTTTGAAATTAATAATAGGAATCTTAAGTATGCCAGATATTTCTTAACTTTAAATGTTTCTAAAAGAAGAGTAATTTTGACCATACAAACAGTGTAAATACAAATCGATTGTAATAAATTAATTTCTTTTTATACATTTCTAGCCTGAAATATAATACATTGTACACAAAATCATATGAAATTCATGTAGTTAAACAGCTGAAATAATGTTCACCTATACAAGATTTGAAATTATTCCTGGTATCAACTTCTTCTGTTAAGAAAGGTAATGGAGGAGTGTGTCCCATTACACCCTCTTCTCACCCTAGTGCTGTGCAATGGTGTCCTAATGAAGTATTTGTCTCATTACGAATTGCTGGCCATTGTGAGAACTTACAGTTAGACACAGGTGCCTCAGTAACTTTCCTTAATCATGCTACGTACAAACAGGTAGGATCACAACGCCTTTCTAAATCTGGCAAGCATCTCACTGCTTACAACAGACCATAAATTCCAGCTTGGATGGTGTTGTTTGCCTACTACTTACAAATCTCACACTATGACAGTGAATTTTATTGTGTTGAAATCAAGAGACAGTGAGGACAAATTTGGTTTAGATACCTTTGATTTGTCTGGATTTAGCATCCACTACAATGTACTTTCAGTGTCTGCTTTTGAACCAAAAGACAATGTAGCATTTTCATAAGTAATGGGAAAAGCTAATAACTTTGTAGCACATACTACAATGAAAGGTAATGCACAGCCTAAGTTTTTCCAGGCCCATTCCAATTGCTTTAAGAGACAAAGTAGCCAGTGAATTGAAAGAACTTCAAGATAATGGTGTAATTGCTCCAATTCAAGCTGGTCAATAGGCAAGTCCTCTCGTTTTATTGCCTAAGCCTTTTGGTCACATTTGCATTTGTATTTACTTCAAGTCTACAGTCAGGCTGCAGATGCTAGTTGACACTTATTCATTACTTCGCCCAGAGGAACTCATGGTGCAGGGCGCTACTTTTCTAAGACAGATTTGCATGGTACCTACTTGCAAATTCCACTGGAAGAAGAATCACAGAAAGTGTTTGTTGTAAACACTCACTTAGGACTGTTCAAGTATTTGCGTTTGCCCATCAGCAATGTTCTCGCACCCTCCATTTTTCAATGTTACTTGGAACAGCTAACTGCAAAAGTGTCATTTTGTTCAAACTATCTTGATGATATTGTCTCACGTTGTACACCAGAAGAACACATTGCCAATTTGCATACTCTTCATCAAGTGTTTTCAGAAGCAGGACTCAAGTGTCGTCTTGAAAAGTGTGACTTTTTTTCAAACCAAACTACAGTACTTAGGTTGTGTGATAAACAGTCAGGGCATGCATTTGCTTGCAATCTGTGAATTGCCTGTTCCTTGCAATGTTTCAGAACTCCAGTCAGTACTAGGTAAGATGACGTAATACATTCAGTTCATACCGAATGCCGCTCAGATTGTGGCTCAGCTTGCACCACTTGCATCACAAAAACGTACCTTTTGTGTGGATAAAGACTGTTGAGATGCATTTCAGGAACTTAAAAATGCTTTGCTTGGTGACAGATGTCTAGCGCATTTTGACCCTGCCAAGCCAGTAGTTTTGCAACTCGACACTGTGGAATCGACACTGTACTTTTGCGCAGAATTGGTGCACAGCCAGATCCATTGCTTTTGTATCAAAGTTGCTCATAAAACTCAGTGCAATTATTCTCAAATAGAAAAAGAGGCTCTCACTACGATGTATGGTGTGATCAAATTCCATCGCTATTTGTATGGTTTCAAGTTCTTTTTAGTGACAATCACAAACTCTAGCAGCCCTTGTTTCATGTCAAAGCTGTTCAAAAATTGTAATGTTGGGCTTTGTTGCTTTCACAGTATCAGTATGAAATTGTGTACGCACCTACGGCAAAGCATGGCAATGCAGATTCCCTATCTCACCTTCTGATCAGCCCAAACTCTGGTTTTGATGAATCTGCCACATCTTGTTGCCAAATCAAAGCACAGTACTCTGAATTGCTGGAATCTTTTCCCTTGCACTACAGAAAAATTGCACAGATCACAGAAACAGACCCAGATCTCAATATTCTGTTGTATTACATTTGCATATCTTGGGCTCATTCATTGAACAGTATCCAGAACTTAGTTGTGCACTGACATTTTGCACATCGGCATAACTTTTCAGTTAAACAATGTGTGATTCTAGTTCAAAATGACAGTGGACAACATGTGCTTATTTACAAAGTGTTGTGATTGCTCCACCAAGGACATTGGAGAATTGTTCGCACTAAATAGTTGGTGTGACGGCACTGTACTTGGCAGGGCATGGAGGCCCATATTGAACAGATAACATTCCAGTGTCACACTTGCATGAAAAACCAATCCACTCCACCACAGACATTCTCAGCTTGGCCTAAGACTCAATCTCCATGGCAATGAGTGTACATAGACTCTTTGGGACCATTTTGGAACACTCATTGGCTCATAGTGGTAGACTTTTTTAGCAAGTTTCCATTTGAAGTGCCTATGGCTTCTGCCACATCATGTAGTGCCATTTAAGTGTTGTCCTCCATATTTTGTATTGAAGGTTTGACAGAAGTACTTGTGTCATACAATGGACCACAGCTCACTTCACATGATTTTGAACAGTTTTGTGAATGAAATCGGCATTTGTCATCTAACAAGTGCTCCATTTTACCCCCACTCTAACAGAGAAGCAGAGTGGTTTGTACACACTTTTAAACAACAGATGGCCAAGCTTTGCACCACCCACACACAGGAACAGGTGCTGCAACTCTTTCTTGCCTCCTATTGCTCCCACCCATGAGATGAACCATCGCTGGTGGAACTTCCGCATGGCTGCTGCCACCGGATGCTGCTACACTTACTACACTCACCACAGGATCTTGTTCGTTTCAGGGTTTATGGCAGCCACGGGCACTGGGAAAGAGGCGTGATCCAGGAACCCATAAGCTCTTTTATTTATTTGATGCAGGTCCTGATGTTTTGCAGTGCCACCACCAGAGCCAAATTCATGCATATCATTTGCCCCATGGTTCTGCTGCTTTTATTCCCACTGATGCCTCATGGGATTGTGCAGCTTTTGCAGCTGCCAGTGGAACTATCAGGGCACCCCAGGACGAGCAGATGGACGACGCGCCCTCGCCCTGCGCCATCCCCACTCACTGACCCAATGAACATGGACTCGTCATCACCGACACCATCACAGTAATCATCACTGTCACCCTCATCACCCCAGGACACACCCTCAGGCCTGGATGTGTGCCCTGGCAGCAGTTTTTTGGACGATGTTCCTGTTGCCTAGCAAGCCAGATGGTGGGGCACAGTTGGGAGTATAGCATCCTCCAAAGTCACAGCTCCCAGCTCATCTCTCCGTCCAGCATCCAGCCTCCCCCCAATTCATATTTTTCCTACATGACAATGGTGTGGCATTTCGGGAGGGAGGAATGTGCTGGTGTAAGCTGTCGCCAGCACACTGGTCAGTAAAGATGAAGTGCAAAGACCAACAGTAGGCCCTGTATGAAGCACGCCTATCATGAGAGAGGCCAGAGACAAACCGACAAGCAACACACTGCCAATGCCTCTCAATAGCATGTATTTAGGCCACTGCTGCTGACTAGAGGGCCACACTGATTCACTCTTCCAGTTTGGTGTCTGTCAGTATACTCACAGAGTGGTCTCAGTTCATCAGAGGCTATGACAGTACATAGCAACCAGATTAGTGACTACATAGGGACTTGTACTTTACCAACAGTGTGACTATCATTTATAATAGTAAGATTACTGATATTGTCTGCAAGAGGACTGTTGCTGATGAACTTGTACCACAAAACATAGTCTATTCAAGTTAAGTAAATGTTCATGTGAATAAAGAACCATATTAACGTAAATAAAGAACCATGATAATTCAAGTGTGCATTTGTGTTATAGAAAGAGGATACCATCCACCCATAACAACACTGTCTCCCTTGCTTCCTTATGGTACAAGACTACAGATGTATTTTCAAGCATACTAAATATTGCAAAGTTAATGCCAAATATGAAATAACTGATTATTCGCCAGTTCCAGTTCCGTCAGAATTCAGAAAAAATGTGGAGAAAATGTTTCATAGAAGATTAACAGCATTTCTAAGTAGAGAGATGCTGATAAATGACTTACAACTTCATTTCAAGGCTCAAAAGCCCACATAGTTGGAAACACAGTGGATTAAATGCCACATGTATGTAGTATATTTCTTGGTTAATGAAGCCTTCAGTGTTATTGATCATGTCATTTTCTTGCATAATTTACATAACTGTGGAATTAAGATGCCAGTCAAAAGGGTGGATCCAGTCATACCTCAATGATTATCAGCAGAGTACAGAACTAAGTACAAAGAGAGAGGAATCTTCAGAACCTCTCGTTTTTATGGTAATATGAAAAAAAATAATGTATAGACTATCTCAAGCTTCAGTTCTAGGAATAATCCTGTTTTTGATCTATGTAAATGAGATGCCAGAAAAAATAACTGGGTTGTTCAAGTAATATCCTTATTGATAATGCATATATACGACAAGCAGAAATTAAAGAGACACATGCTTGTCTGGTGGTAAATGGATTGTCAGATCATGATACACCGTTAATTACAGTAAGTAACTTAGCTCCATGGTCAGTTTAGAAACACTCAGGGAAAGCAGTGAGACTGATTAATGGAAAACTACTGAAGATTTTTTTAAAAAATCTTAAAAATGTTGACTGGTATGAAGTTTACAAGTCTGATGCTAGCTCTGAATACAATATATTTTAATGAGTGTGCATTCATGTTTGAAAGATATTTCCTTAGAAGGATAATTAAATGTAATAACAAAAAACCATTAAAGAAACATTTGCTTACGACGGGTACCAGTCTCTTCACAGTGGAAAAATGAAACATAAATACATAATAGCCACAGCAAGTAATAATTTACAGTACTGTGATATTATATTATACAGTACTGCAATATATTAAAAAAAGTTGTAAAAATACAGGAGTATGCAGATCCTGTCTGAAGCTGATGAATCAGACAGTAAAGTGAAATCAGAATCGTATATTGTTAAGAAAAAGACAGGGGAAAGAGCCACAGGAGATGACCTTATTTCTGTTAAAAAGACAGTTGACGTATAGCAAAAATTTTTAATAATTAATTTTTTTTTAAATAGCTCGGAAAATTGTTGCCAATGGTTTAGAAGATAAAGCAAAAGTAGAATCTCATATGGGGTGTAAACATATCCACTAAGATACTACAACATTGTCACCTTATAATGTCTAATATTCTTAATCACTTACATAATCCATCACTAGGTCAGAATGTTTTCCAAAATACATTGAAGTACACCATTGTTCAGCCTCTCTGTAAGAAAGATTACTCCACAGGTGTCATTAAGTACCACCCAATGTCACTTCTTACACCATTTTCTAAAATGTTTTAAAAGGTAATGAACGGCAGGTTTGTTACCCACCAGTTTAGTAATAAGACACTTTATCAATCACAGTCTAAAAGAACAGACACCATTTGTATAATGAAAATGAGGATGGGCAATGATCACTTCAGTACACATGTACGCCATGCTTAAACTCTTATTACAGGAATCAGCAAAAATGCTGCAAGTAATGTGGATAATGGGTGAAGGGTGCGGCATCAGCAGTGTATGGATAAGTTGAAAAGTTGGATCTGATGGGAGGCATGCTACAGTAGTCTGTGCAGTTGCAAGGACCACTGTATCCAGGTGGTGCAGCGATCAGCGCATTTGACTAGCAATGAAGAGACCTGGGTTTGAATTTCAGACTAGTACAAATTTTCAACTTCCCCCATTGATTTAAATCAATTCCCATTGGCAGCTAATTTCATTAATTCCTTTTTGTCTTGATTCATAGTGGCTGCACAGTCAAAACGGTGTCTGTTCTTTCATCTGAAAGAACATGCATATTTTGTAGGCATCCTTTCAACCTGTCGGGAATATTAGCTGAAGCTTTGCAGTACATTTATACATTTATGAAATTTGTTATCAACAATCTATTTGAGCTGAGAGTAACAAAGATATCCACAAGTAGAGCACTAAAAGGAAAAATTATCTGCATTACCCTTTAACTCTTTCTTGGGCTCTGGGAAGTATACGTACCACCAACTATGTTTCTTTACTGTGTGAATAGAAATATATTGTACCAACTCTGTATGCCCTGGCACCTAGAGGCAAGCTTTACCATCTGTAGTTTCTGTTTATTGTGACATATAGCTTTTAATCATTGTTAGATGTCACCTGTGGTGTTCAGGGACTATGGGAAATATACATACCACCAAACAGTGTTGTGTTATTTATTGTTTTCAATATTGTCCACTTCATAAATTGAATTAACTGTTAATAAACATGTGTGGTGCGTGATATAAATGGATTGTGCTCAGTTTGACATCCAATGACCTCACAAAATTTGGCATTATAACCAAATAACCTGCATGTCTGGATCTAGAGGGGGAGGGGGAGGCAAACCAGAGTATCTGTCTCAAGTGGCAATTTCAGGGGACACCAAATTCATATTCTTGAAGGAAAAGGCCTGGTTTCACAAAGCACCTAGCATCCAGCATATGTTGCTCTGTCAGTTGTTCATATGATTTTGAAATGCATCCCTGTTGGTTTTTGAACATTTTTAAACACATTTAATATTGATTTCTGAATGAGTCATAAGTTGACTTTTGAATGCGTGTGTAGTGTACAGGACATCTCCACCAGAGAAATCCCTGTCACATATAGAAATAAAAAAATTACTGCTGACAAAAGGGGACATGGCTATATGACCTGAGCCGAATAAACCTGAACGGATGACTGCTAATCACTGTTTGTTTATGTGGTTGGTTGGGTGTGCCAGCGATAAACATTGTTACAATTATTAGCAAAGCCCACAGAATCAAACTACCAGAATGGAAATAAATGACTAACAGGAGTAACAGTTGAGAAAGAGTACATATTATCTTCTAAGTGTATCCAAGAAAATGTAATTTTGACAGAAAATTTTTGCCAGAATGCTATAATACTAAGGGCCAGTTGTACAGTCCCCAGTTAGCAGTCCCTTAAGTCCTATCTTGGAATGGCACAGAAAACATGTGCGTACATGTTATATCTACATCTATACTCTGCAAAGCACTGTGAGCTGCATGGCAGAGGGTACATCCCATTGCACCACTTTTTAGGGTTTCTTCCTGTTCCATTCACATATGGAGCACACGAAGAATTATTGTTTGAATGCCTATGTGTGTGCAGTTATTATTCTAATCTTATCCCTCACGATCCCTATGTGAGCGATATGTAGGGGGATGCAGTATATTCCTAGTGTAATCATTTAAAGGCAGTTCTTGAAACTTTGTTGTCGTGGTAGTTTACATCTATCGCCAAGAGTCTTCCAGTTCAGTTCCTTCAGTATCCCTGTGACATTCTCCCAGGAATTAAACAAACCTGTGACCATTTGTGTTGCCCTCCTCTGTATACGTTCAATATACCCTGCTAGTCCTATCTGGAATGGGTCCCATACACTTGAACAATATTATAGAACTGGCTGCACATGTGATTTGTAAGCAATCTCCTTTGTAGACTTTCCCAATACCAATAAATCGAAGACTACCATCTGCTTTACCCATGAATGAACCTATGTGATCATTCCATTTCATATCCCTACAAAGTGTAACACTCAGGTATTTGTGTGAATTGGCCGATTCCAACAGTGACTCATTGATATTATTGTCATAAGATACTACATTTTTGTCATTTTGTGAAGTACAAAATTTTGCATTTCTGAACATTTAGAGCAAGTTGCCAATCTCTGCACCACGTTTAAATCTTATCAAGATCTTACTGTTATGTCTGCTTGTGTCTGTATATGTGTGGATGGAAATGTGTGTGTGTGTGAGTGTATACCCGTCCTTTTTCCCCCTAAGGTAAGTCTTTCCGCTCCCGGGATTGGAATGACTCCTTACCCTCTCCCTTAAAACCCGAATCCTTTCGTCTTTCCCTCTCCTTCCCTCTTTCCTGATGAAGCAACTGTTGGTTGCGAAAGCTAGAATTCTGTGTGTATGTTTGTGTGTCTATAGACGTGCCAGCGCTTTCGTTTGGTAAGTCACATCATCTTTGTTTTTTGAATATTTACACAGCTTCTTTCAACAGTACCTGCATCATAGATACCTGCATCATCTGCAAAAATCCTGATATTACTATTTATATTGTCTGCAAGGTCATTAATATACAATATGAATGACGAGGGTCCCAACACACTTCACTGGGGCACACTCAAAGTTACTTCTACATGTGATGATGACTCTCCATTTGAAATAACATGATGTGTCTTCCCTTCAATTCAGTCACAACTTTCACTTGATACTGCATATGATAGTACTTTTAACAATAAGCGTAGATGTGGAACTGGGTCAAGTGCTTTTCAGAAGTCAAGAAATACTGCATCTAACTGAATGCCTTGACGTGAAGCTTTCAGTACATTGTGTGAGAACAGTGCAAGGAGGGATCCACATGATCGATGTTTTCTAAATCCGTGCTGATTGGCAATGAGGAGGTCATTCTGTTCAAGATACCTCACCATGTTTCAGCTTAGAAAATGTTCTAAGATTCTACAAAAAATCACTGAGTGAGGTGGCGCAGTGGTTAGCACACTGGACTCACATTTTGGAGGACAACGGTTCAAACCCACGTCTGGCCATTCTGATTTAGGTTTTCCGTGATTTCCCTAAATCAGTTTAGGTGAATGCCAGGATGGTTCCTTTGATAGAGCACGGCTAACTTCCTTCCCCATTCTTCCCTAACCCAAAGGGGCCAATGGCCTCGCTGTTTAGTCTCATCCCCGAAATCAATCAGCCAACCAATCTACAAAAAATCAATGTCAAGGATACTGGATAGTAGTTTCGTGGATCACTACTACTACCCTTCTTGTAGACAGGTGTGACCTGTGCCTTTTTCCAAGAACTGGGCACAGTTTTTGTTAGAGGGATCTATGATAGATTATAGTTACAAGAGGGCTAACTCAGTCGCAAATTCAGTATAGTATCTGACAGGGATTCCATCGGGGCCTGGAGATTTGTTCAATTTCAACAATATCAGCTGTTTCTCAACAGCACTGACACTTATGCTTATTTCATTCATCTTTTCAGTGGTATGAGGATTAAATTGTGGTAATTCTCCAGCATTTTCCTTTATAAAGAAACATTTGAAAATGAAGTTGAGCATTTCAGCTTCTGCTTTAACACCCTCATTTTCAGTTCCTGTCTCAATCTCTTGTGACTGTACACTAACTTTGGTGCCACTAACGGCCTTCATATATGACCAAAATTTCTTTGGGCTTTGTGAAAGACCACTTGACAATACTCTGCTGTTATAGTCATTGAAGCCATAATGCATTGCACTCCCGACAGCCGAACACATTTCATTCAGCATCTCTCCACTAATAGCCCCATGCTTTGTTTTACACCTATTATGCGATAACCTCTGCTTCTTTAAAAGATTTTTTCCTGTGACTGTACAACATGGAGGGTCCCTCCCATTATGAACTGTTCTACTGAGCACATATCTATCCAGTGCATGGTCAATTATTCTTTTAAACTTGAGCCAGAGTTCCTGTACATGCTCCTGCCCTGTGCTGAAAGTTTCAAGTTCCTCACTGAGAAGTCACTACTGATTTTTTATCTAGTTTGCTGAACATACATATCTTTTTGCTTGTGTTAGTTGTCCTTTGTACTTTGGTCATCACTGTTGCAACAACAGCATCATGACCACTGATACCAGTTTTGATGTGGACATCCTCAAAGAGATCAGGTCTATTTGCTGCTATTAGATCTGATACATTTTCACCATGAATGGTGTTCCTAACCATCTCTTCTACGTAGTTTTCAGAGAAGGCATTTATTTTTGTTTCACATGAAACTGTTATTTTCCCAACTAATTGTTGGATGATTAAAGTCTCCACCAATGATTGCAGTATAATTGGGGAACTTACGTACAAGTGAACTGAGATTTTCTCTAAAGTTTTCAGTTACATCAGGAGATGAGTCTGGTGGGTATAGAAGGATCCAATAATCATTTTATGTCCATCCCTGGTACTGAGTCTTCTCCAAACAATCTCACATGCAGTTTCAATTTCTACCTTGGTGGATTTGAGTTTCTTGTCTTCTGCAACAAAAACACCATGTCAATTTCCCATTTGCCTATCCTTTCGATATACACTCAAATTTTCCCCAAAAATCTCATGGCTATCACTTTCAGGTTTCAACTACCTTTCTGCATCTAGTTTTATGTGAGCTTCACCACTAACTGGTGAGCAAATGCAGTGATTCTGGCAAAATTAGTCAAGTAAACCGGAAAATAAATTTTGACAATGGTAGAAATAGTTACAGAATCAGTGATGACAAGATTGTTTGTTAGAATGAGGAAGGAGAAGAAACTAAAACATCATACAAATTATATTGAAGAATATGATGATTCCAAATTTATACAAAAATTTAGTACTACTACTACTACTTTTTGATCTCATACTTGAGAAACTGAAGCATATGAATGAAATGTGAAACTATTTCCTAACATAAAACCTTTTGCTTGTAGTAGGCCTAATAGACATTTGCTATTAGTATTTGTGAATTATATTCTGTTGTGTTATTGATGTAAATGAGGTAGATAAAAATGAGCATTTGTTAAAAGAAAGGCCTCTTTCATTTTATCTAGCACACAGTGACAAAATAGACATAATCAAATCAATAAACTACACCAATCTCAGCTACTATTCGTATTAACAGCTTTTTCAGTATCAGACGGCATTTTGATTTTTCATGTAACAAAAGTTTGATGAACTTTGATGATGTAATAAATTCTTTCACAGAAAGGAAGGAACCCCATGTAAAGCTGTAGCAAGAGAAGAGAGAAAAAAATGCTGGACACTAAGGATTGAAGAAATGTGTACTTTTGTCTTTAGTGTCTTTATGTGTCCTATATTTAATTTTATGTCACACAAAAGAGAAAGTTAATAGCTAATAGGCAATAAAGATTCAAATTTTCTGAAGATTTCTTATTCTTCCTCTCGCAAATAATCCCACCCAGTACTAATTGTGGGTTTTTTTTAAAGGGGGGGGGCGGGGGGGAGGGGGAGTGTTGGATGTCAAACCAGCAGACTGAGAGCAGGAGAGACGCTACAGGACATTTTAATTTTCACTGTCTACAATATAAGTTTGATGGCTTCCATTGCAAAATATACATGTTTGAATTGCACACATCGAAATACAGTGACGTGCAATATAACAATAGAAGAATACTGTTTGAAGGGTGTGGCACTATGATTTGGCACACTTTAGACCAAATCATATGTCTTAACACTTTCACCTAACATTACTGCTGGATATATTTCGTAAACCACATCAAATACTGAAAAATTGATTCCACAGACTGAACGTGAGGAGAGGGGCTAGTGTAATTGGTTAATACAAACCATAAAAAAATGCACGGAAGTATGTTTTTTAACACAAAACTACATTTTTTTAAATGGAACCCCATTAGTTTTGTTAGCACATCTGAACATATAAACAAATACGTAATCAGTGCCGTTTGTTGCATTGTAAAATGTTAATTACATCCGGAGATATTGTAACCTAAAGTTGACGCTTGAGTACCACTCCTCCGCTGTTCGATCGTGTGTATCGGAGAGCACCAAATTACGCGGGGATCCAAAGGGAACGGTGATGGACCTTAGGTACAGATGAGACTGGAACAGCACATTACGTCCACATGCTAACACCTTTTTACTGGTCTTTTTCACGGACGCACATGTACATTACCATAAGGGGTGAGGTACATGTACACACGTGGTTTCCGTTTTCAATTACGGAGTGGAACAGAGTGTGTCCCGACATGTCAGACCAATAGATGTTCGATGTGGTGGCCATCATTTGCTGCACACAATTGCAATCTCTGGCGTAATGAATGTCGTACACGCCGCAGTACATCTGGTGTAATGTCGCCGCAGGCTGCCACAGTACGTTGTTTCATATCCTCTGGGGTTGTAGGCACATCACGGTACACACGTTACATGATGGCCAACACGGCGCGTGGTGGCCTTGTGGATGATGATGCCTTGGCTACAGCACTAAAGCAAGGTCGCATACATGCTGCAGCACTTTTGATGTTCATGAGAATGAACCATATAATGTATTCCAAGGTCCACTGAAAGACGCACCGAACTTGCTGTGTACACCTCATGCAGCATTCTACTCGGATGTGTCATGCACAGAACTGCGCGAGATGGCAGCCAGTGAAATAAGGCGGGCTATCGTTGGACCTTGCCGTTGGTGGGGAGGCTTGCGTGCCTCAGCGATACAGATAGCCGTACCGTAGGTGCAACCACAACGGAGGGGTATCTGTTGAGAGGCCAGACAAACGTATGGTTCCTGAAGAGGGGCAGCAGCCTTTTCAGTAGTTGCAAGGGCAACAGTCTGGATGATTGACTGATCTGGCCTTGTAACAATAACCAAAACGGCCTTGCTGTGCTGGTACTGCGAACGGCTGAAAGCAAGGGGAAACTACAGCCGTAATTTTTCCCGAGGGCATGCAGCTTTACTGTATGATTACATGATGATGGCGTCCTCTTGGGTAAAATATTCCGGAGGTAAAATAGTCCCCCATTCGGATCTCCGGGCGGGGACTACTCAAGAGGATGTCGTTATCAGGAGAAAGAAAACTGGCGTTCTACGGATCGGAGCGTGGAATGTCAGATCCCTTAATCGGGCAGGTAGGTTAGAAAATTTAAAAAGGGAAATGGATAGGTTGAAGTTAGATATAGTGGGAATTAGTGAAGTTCGGTGGCAGGAGGAACAAGACTTCTGGTCAGGTGACTACAGGGTTATAAACACAAAATCAAATAGGGGTAATGCAGGAGTAGGTTTAATAATGAATAGGAAAATAGGAATGCGGGTAAGCTACTACAAACAGCATAGTGAACGCATTATTGTGGCCAAGATAGATACGAAGCCCACACCTACTACAGTAGTACAAGTTTATATGCCAACTAGCTCTGCAGATGACGAAGAAATTGAAGGAATGTATGATGAAATAAAAGAAATTATTCAGATTGTAAAGGGAGACGAAAATTTAATAGTCATGGGTGACTGGAATTCGAGTGTAGGAAAAGGGAGAGAAGGAAACATAGTAGGTGAATATGGATTGGGGGACAGAAATGAAAGAGGAAGCCGCCTGGTAGAATTTTGCACAGAGCACAACATAATCATAACTAACACTTGGTTTAAGAATCATGAAAGAAGGTTGTATACATGGAAGAACCCTGGAGATACTAAAAGGTATCAGATAGATTATATAATGGTAAGACAGAGATTTAGGAACCAGGTTTTAAATTGTAAGACATTTCCAGGGGCAGATGTGGACTCTGACCACAATCTATTGGTTATGACCTGTAGATTAAAACTGAAGAAACTGCAAAAAGGTGGGAATTTAAGGAGATGGGACCTGGATAAACTGAAAGAACCAGAGGTTGTACAGAGATTCAGGGAGAGCATAAGGGAGCAATTGACAGGAATGGGGGAAATAAATACAGTAGAAGAAGAATGGGTAGCTTTGAGGGATGAAGTAGTGAAGGTAGCAGAGGATCAAGTAGGTAAAAAGACGAGGGCTAGTAGAAATCCTTGGGTAACAGAAGAAATATTGAATTTAATTGATGAAAGGAGAAAATATAAAAATGCAGTAAGTGAAACAGGCAAAAAGGAATACAAACGTCTCAAAAATGAGATCGACAGGAAGTGCAAAATGGCTAAGCAGGGATGGCTAGAGGACAAATGTAAGGATGTAGAGGCCTATCTCACTAGGGGTAAGATAGATACCGCCTACAGGAAAATTAAAGAGACCTTTGGAGATCAGAGAACGACTTGTATGAATATCAAGAGCTCAGATGGAAACCCAGTTCTAAGCAAAGAAGGGAAAGCAGAAAGGTGGAAGGAGTATATAGAGGGTCTATACAAGGGCGATGTACTTGAGGACAATATTATGGAAATGGAAGAGGATGTAGATGAAGATGAAATGGGAGATATGATACTGCGTGAAGAGTTTGACAGAGCACTGAAAGACCTGAGTCAAAACAAGGCCCCCGGAGTAGACAATATTCCATTGGAACTACTGACGGCCGTGGGAGAGCCAGTCCTGACAAAACTCTACCATCTGGTGAGCAAGATGTATGAAACAGGCGAAATACCCTCAGACTTCAAGAAGAATATAATAATTCCAATCCCGAAGAAAGCAGGTGTTGACAGATGTGAAAATTACCGAACTATCAGCTTAATAAGTCACAGCTGCAAAATACTAACACGAATTCTTTACAGACGAATGGAAAAACTAGTAGAAGCCAACCTCGGGGAAGATCAGTTTGGATTCCGTAGAAACACTGGAACACGTGAGGCAATACTGACCTTACGACTTATCTTAGAAGAAAGATTAAGGAAAGGCAAACCTACGTTTCTAGCATTTGTAGACTTAGAGAAAGCTTTTGACAATGTTGACTGGAATACTCTCTTTAAAATTCTAAAGGTGGCAGGGGTAAAATACAGGGAGCGAAAGGCTATTTACAATTTGTACAGAAACCAGATGGCAGTTATAAGAGTCGAGGGACATGAAAGGGAAGCAGTGGTTGGGAAGGGAGTAAGACAGGGTTGTAGCCTCTCCCCGATGTTGTTCAATCTGTATATTGAGCAAGCAGTAAAGGAAACAAAAGAAAAATTCGGGGTAGGTATTAAAATTCATGGAGAAGAAATAAAAACTTTGAGGTTCGCCGATGACATTGTAATTCTGTCAGAGACAGCAAAGGACTTGGAAGAGCAGTTGAATGGAATGGACAGTGTCTTGAAAGGAGGATATAAGATGAACATCAACAAAAGCAAAACAAGGATAATGGAATGTAGTCTAATTAAGTCGGGTGATGCTGAGGGAATTAGATTAGGAAATGAGGCACTTAAAGTAGTAAAGGAGTTTTGCTATTTGGGGAGCAAAATAACTGATGATGGTCGAAGTAGAGAGGATATAAAGTTTAGGCTGGCAATGGCAAGGAAAGCGTTTCTGAAGAAGAGAAATTTGTTAACATCCAGTATTGATTTAAGTGTCAGGAAGTCATTTCTGAAAGTATTCGTATGGAGTGTAGCCATGTATGGAAGTGAAACATGGACGATAAATAGTTTGGACAAGAAGAGAATAGAAGCTTTCGAAATGTGGTGCTACAGAAGAATGCTGAAGATTAGATGGGTAGATCACATAACTAATGAGGAAGTATTGAATAGGATTGGGGAGAAGAGAAGTTTGTGGCACAACTTGACCAGAAGAAGGGATCGGTTGGTAGGACATGTTCTGAGGCATCAAGGGATCACCAATTTAGTATTGGAGGGCAGCGTGGAGGGTAAAAATCGTAGAGGGAGACCAAGAGATGAATACACTAAGCAGATTCAGAAGGATGTAGGTTGCAGTAGGTACTGGGAGATGAAAAAGCTTGCACAGGATAGAGTAGCATGGAGAGCTGCATCAAACCAGTCTCAGGACTGAAGACCACAACAACAACAACATCGTTGGACGTATTCCTGACTGCCTACGCAATTGTGTGAATAAGGAATACTTCCTGGGAGGGACAGCTGCCACTGCCGCAGGTTACGCAGATGGCACGAATGGTGGTTATTACACTGGAGCACTGCCTGTGCAGCAGGCACACTCAACAACACCACACGGCCAGGTGCCACACTCAGTAGCAGCTGGTGCTGGTGGCGGTGCGGCAGGTGCAGGAGCAGGCACTGTCCCTGGCCTTCCTCACAGTATATTCCATCAAAAAATGAGGACCGATGATAACGTAACAAATCGCTTCCCACAAGCACACTCTTGCCTCTGAATACACCAGACCCATCTAACCACCATTCACAGAAGCCAGAGCCGTCAGAAGTGCATTAACAGGGTACACCCTGAAAATGCTCCCACAGGCCCAGCAAAGGAGAGACTTATCCTACGAGGAGGAAAAACTTCAAGTCTTTGTTGATTGTTTTAATTGAATGTTTAAGGAAAAACCAGAAGTTAACGATTTTTCCTATCTCCTGCACAATATCGCCTTCAGAAGAATGAAGAGTTTACAGGAGCCATATTAACATTCACATCTTCATATCTACAGGTGATACAGCATATTCTTTATTCTGAGTGTGTGTGAGTGGAAGAAACTGGTGAACCAAAAGTGGCCAGACTTTTGATCTGTGACTTGTAGGAAAGGGTTGAATGTTAGACATACAGATGTAGCCCTGGTGTTCCTCCATTTTCTGCTACCTGGTTGTTCCAGCACTGGAAAACTTAAATAAGTTCGCATTTTCTACATAAGGAATACAACACAGTATTGCTTCTGCAGTTTCAGATATTAAATCTGTAAATCAATCTAATTGCTTGTCATGTTTGGACAGTGCAATTTGATATATGTACAAATTGCGATGTCTGTGTTGGACAGTGATAAAGAGGGATTCTGACACATCACTTAGTGTAAAATTAAGATGAGAAGCTCTCTGAGAAATAGTAGTAAGAGTGGTAAGATAGAAATAATTGATTTTTATTGTAATAATTCAGCTTTAGTTCTAAATGAACAACATTCATTTTGAGGCGGCACATTTTTTAATGGTTTGAAGAAATTGTTCTTGAGATGCTCCACTTCATCTACTTTCTGTTTAATAAGAATGAAGACATGCTTATTCAGCATTGCCTCCATGAAGCATTATTATCGAAGACAGATGCAGTAGCATGGCAACTGGAACCAAAAGTGTAAAGATTTTCTCATGTATGTATAGTTTCTGCATTTATATTTGCAAATGTACATTTTGTTCTTCTCACATTTGTGTTTTCAGGTAGTAAAACGATGCATCTGTTTTTGATAAACTGTTCACACATCAGCTGCTGTTGAGTAAAAGGCAACACTATACTTCTCATGGTTTCAGTGTTTGAGCATTTATAAAAAAATAGTCTAGATCTCTCAATAATGTTTGTTAAATACTTTTGACGAATTCTGTGGTGTAGAGAACCAAATTTATTACCAAAATGCTGAAATAAGGATTTTATTGTCTGTGGAAACTGTGCAATACTGCTTTTGTTCATTTGGATATTGGTAAAAGTACATGAATTTTTAGAATACAGTTTTTTTTGTTTTGTTTTAAGATAGATCAGTTGTGAATCATATTAAACCATTTCTGTAACCCCACATTTAAAAGTTGTGCATGTGTATACTGTGAAAAATTCAAAAGTACTGTTTAGTTCCATTTTGTGAAACTACCAGATTTTGAATAGTGCCACTTAAGTATTGAAGAGTTGTCACTAAATGAGCTGTCATTTGTTTTTGTAGCCATCATAAAAAGTAAATATCAGTCGAATGAAATAACTCTTCAAATAAAATTAATTTCAATCTAATTTTAGTGCCCAAGTAGTAATAAATATGGGGTTTCACAACTGTAGCAATTTTAGTGACATTTTTGTATCACTTATATGCCCAAATATAATTAACTTTATTTCTAAATCTTAAGGGTGTTTTTTTTTAATCATTGGTCCCAATTTTTGTTGTTGTTGTCCTGTTTACAGTGTTGCTAACTTACATTTGTCTGCCTGTTGAAAATGTAGTGACCTTGAGTTTTTGCAACACAAATTGTATGTCACTTGTTACACTGTAGGCATACACTTAGAACTGGTGAAAGAGAACTTTTGTGAGCTATAAGAAATTGCTTACAAATCGAGAGGTGCAGAAATTAATGACACTTCTCCATACTTGTTACTTATCTTTTACCAACAGTTGTAGATACTGTTAAATACTATTCTCAGTTAAAAGATAGTCCACTCTATAATGCCCAAAATTTTAGCAAATTAAAAACACCTGGGCCTAATTATTTCGAACTGCCATGTCACAGCACTTGTTAAATAAAAAGTGAGAACATCAGATTATATTCATTGAGTTCACTTCAGCAAGCAACAAACCACTGTCAGCTTCAATTATCATTATTGTTTTTTTAATGTGATGTGTGGCACTCTAAAAACAAAGATGATGTAACTTACCAAACGAAAGCGTTGGTATGTTGATAGACACACAAACACACACACAAAATTCAAGCTCTCGCAACCCACAGTTGCTTTATCAGAAAAGAGGGAAGGAGAGGGAAAGACGAAAGGATGTGGGTTTTAAGGGAGAGGAAAGGAGTCATTCCAATCCCGGGAGCGGAAAGCCTTACCTTGGGGGAAAAAAGGACAGGTACACACTCGCACGCGTGCGCGCGCGCACACACACACACACACACACACACACACACACACACACACACCCATCAGCACATATACAGATACAAGCAGACATATAGGGCAAGTTCCCATCTCCAGAGTTCTGACAGGTTGGTGATAGTGGGAAGTATCCAGATAACCCGGACGGTGTAACACTGTGCCAAGATGTGCTGGCTGTGCACCAAGGCATGTTTAGCCACAGGGTGATCCTCACTACCAACAAACACTGTCTGCCTGTGTCCATTCATGTGAATGGTCAGTTTGTTGCTGGTCATTCCCACATAGAAATGTTTTGATTTGGGAAGTTCAGGTAGGATATAGAAGATGAATGTAAACACGTTTAACCAATTAGTTTTATTATCACATAATTATCAATGTTATGTTTATCTAATGCGTTAAATGACAAATTGTTGCAAACAAATGTTTCTTAACATCACTGGGTAAAATGGCCCTTTGTAGAAACTTCCACTGTGATACCAGCACTACATACTAAACATAGCATTCACCTCTCATGCTCAAAGTGATGCCCATTGGCTTGCATACTTAGGGTCACTCTGCGGATGAAGGATGCCCTACTTTGTGCTGCTGTTTTCTCTTTGATGGCTGTACAAGCATCAATAATGTGTTGCTTCATGTCCTCTGGTGTTGTTGGTTCATGTTGGTAAACAGCATCCTTCACTGCTCCCCAAAGAAAATAATCCAGCGGTGTAAGGTCCGGAGATCGGGCAGGCCACCTAACTGGGCCACCTCGTCCAATCCACCTACCAGGGAACTTACGGTTCAGAAGTCGTCGTGCTCATAAGGCGTTATGTGCAGGGCATCTGTCATGCTGATACCACATGACCATTCTCCGGTTCAGAGGTACGATGTCCAAGAGAACAGGAAGATTGTGTCGTATAAATCTGGAATATTGTCTGCCATTTTGGATGCCATTTATAAAGAAAGGTCCAATAATGGTATTCCATTTTGGATTGTCTGCTGACCAATAATGCATATTCCTCATATTGACAATTCCTTTGTTGGAGAATGATACCTTGTCGGTAAAGAGAACATCTGCAAAAAAATTTGGATTAGTCAGAAGTTTTTGCTGAGCCCACCGACAAAATGTTACCCTATTGCGGAAGTCATTTCCATGAAGATCCTGGTGTAAATGAACATGGTAAGAATGAAATTTAAGATGTTTAAGAATACACTGTGCACTTGATTTCGACACAATTTGACGTGTGCTGATTTGAGGATTCACAGCTATGGTAGCAAGCACAGCAACTTCAGCACGTTCATCTGTGCGTGTTCTAGGACGATGTCGAGGTCTTGGATTGAAGCATCCCGTTTCACGTAGACGAGATGTGAGACGACCAAACATCCGGTGCGAAGGCGATGGCTTGTCAGGGAATCGTCTTCTGTACAATCGTTCTGCCTGAACAGCATTTCGTCCACCTACAACAGGGTACAGTACAGGTACGTAGAGTAGGGTAGAAAACAGACATATTAACTTAATAATCATAATGTTCGTTAACAGTACTATCAACAAATAAGCAATCTCATAATGTATTTCCCATCAACATACATTCTCCATAGATCAGCAGCATTTCTACCATATCTTCATGTGTGTACATTATACTGTACAGTATAAGTTCCACAACACAACGCTTATTCACAATGTGTACTACCTCCGTGACGTCACTAGAATACTTTGATGCACAACTACACTGGCAAGCGGTGTACTGCATGCCAAAGCAACAACAAATGGGATGCTTGGAGGGTGGTGGAGTACAGGAGTTTGCATGGGTCGCAAATCATAAACAAGGCGAAGTGGTAACTGTGGAAGTAGTGGGAACGTAGGACACTTGACTAGGTAGAGCCAGGCCCTGCGCAACAGGCACAATGGGTCATATAACACATTAGATAAGCCTTATTTTGGGTGTGCAGGATAAATAAGACAACCTGACGGGTGTACACCGATCGGTACTGGTTCATATTGTGTACGTAGATATGTAAAATGTGCAAGAGGGAAACCATTATGTGCTTATGAGAGTTGATGGCAGCAGACCGTATTATTCGTTTTGGACCTCTTGAAAAGTATGGAGGTGTTATTACACGTGTAAAGCACATCGCGATTATGGGCAGCATGGGGTTCACGCCTGAGCCTCAGGATGTGCGCTAGCAGCGCATGTCAGGTGTTTCAAGCGTCAACTTCGCGTCTCAATATTTCGGGATGTAATGGGAATATTGCGCTGCAATCAACGCCATTGTGTATGTGCTTTGTCATGCTATGGATTGCTGAAGAAAAAATATAGGAGGTCCATTTAAAAAAACATAAGTTTGTGTTAAAAAACACACATACTTTCGTTTTAGAATGTTTCCAAATATGTACATTCATGGGCCCCAGCCCTACATTGATACCGGTGAAAGTCATTTTCCAATAGCTGTTATTGTTCCAGAGATATTTTGGGTGGACAATATATAATAGAGGGAAACATTCCACGTGGGAAAAATATATCTAAAAACAAATATGATGTGACTTACCAAACGAAAGCGCTGGCACATCGATATACACGCAAACATACACACAAAATTCTAGCTTTCGCAACCAACGGTTGCTTCGTCAGGAAAGAGGGAAGGAGAGGGAAAGACGAAAGGATTTGGGTTTTAAGGGAGAGGGTAAGGAGTCATTCCAATCCCGGGAGCGGAAAGACTTACCATAGGGGAAAAAAAGGACGGGTATACACTCGCACACACACACACACATATCCATCCACACATATATACAGACACAAGCAGACATTTATATAATGCGGATGGATATATGTGTGTGTGTGTGTGTGTGTGTGTGTGTGTGTGTGTGTGTGTGTGTGTACTTGTCCTTTTTTCCCCCTAAGGTATATATATATATATATATATATATATATATATATATATATATATATATATATATATATATATATATATATCCCTTAAAACCCACATCCTATATATATATACACACATCTCTGCCCAAACTCTTTGCGTTTACATATGTCTGCTTGTGACTGTGTGTGTGTGTGTGTGTGTGTGTGTGTGTGTGTGTGTATACCTGTCCTTTTTTCCCCCTAAGGTCAGTCTTTCCGCTCCCGGGATTGGAATGACTCCTTACCCTCTCCCTTAAAACCCACACACATCCTTTCGTCTTTCCCTCTCCTTCCCTCTTTTCTGATGAAGCAACCGTTGGTTGCGAAAGCTTGAATTTTGTGTGTGTGTGTGTGTGTGTGTGTGTGTGTGTGTGTGTGTGTGTGTGTGTCTATCAACCTGCTAACGCTTTCGTTTGGTAAGTCACATCATCTTTGTTTTTTTTTAATATATATATATATATATATATATATAATAGAGGGAAACATTCCACGTGGGAAAAATTATATATAAAAACAAAGATGAGGTGACTTACCGAACGAAAGTGCTGGCAGGTCGATAGACACACAAACAAACACAAACATACACACAAAATTCAAGCTTTCGCAACAAACTGTTTCCTCATCAGGAAAGAGGGAAGGAGAGGGGAAGACGAAAGGAAGTGGGTTTTAAGGGAGAGGGTAAGGAGTCATTCCAATCCCGAGCGCGGAAAGACTTACCTTAGGGGGAAAAAAGGACAGGTATACACTCGCACACACGCACATATCCATACGCACATACAGACACAAGCAGACATATTTAAAGACAAAGAGTTTGGGCAGAGATGTCAGTCAAGGCAGAAGTGTAGAGGCAAAGAAGTTGTAGAAAGACAGGTGAGGTATGAGTGGCGGCAACTTGAAATTAGCGGAGATTGAGGCCTGGCGGATGACGAGAAGAGAGGATATACTGAAGCAGATTCGTTTGCCACGAAGACCTAGGCTGTAGGGAAGGGACCGTTTGATGTGGAATGGGTGGCAGCTGTCATAATGGAGGTACTGTTGCTTGTTGGTGGGTTTGACGTGGACCGACGTGTGAAGTTGGCCATTGGACAGGTGGAGGTCAATGTCAAGGAAAGTGGCATGGGATTTGGAGTAGGACCAGGTGAATCTGATGGAACCAAAGGAGTTGAGGTTGGAGAGGAAATTCTGGAGTTCTTCTTCACTGTGAGTCCAGATCATGAAGATGTCATCAATAAATCTGTACCAAACTTTGGGTTGGCAGACTTGGGTAACCAAGAAGGCTTCCTCTAAGCGACCCATGAATAGGTTGGCGTACGAGGGGGCCATCCTGGTACCCATGGCTGTTCCCTTTAATTGTTGGTATGTCTGGCCTTCAAAAGTGAAGAAGTTGTGGGTCAGGATGAAGCTGGCTAAGGTAATGAGGAAAGAGGTTTTAGGTAGGGTGGCAGGTGATCGGCGTGAAAGGAAATGCTCCATCGCAGCGAGGCCCTGGACGTGCGGAATATTTGTGTATAAGGACGTGGCATCAATGGTTACAAGGATAGTTTCCGGGGGTAACAGATTGGGTAAGGATTCCAGGTGTTCAAGGAAGTGGTTGGTGTCTTTGATGAAGGATGGGAGACTGCATGTAATGGGTTGAAGGTGTTGATCTACGTAGGCAGAGATACGTTCTGTGGGGGCTTGGTAACCAGCTACAATGGGGCAGCCGGGATGATTGGGTTTGTGGATTTTAGGAAGAAGGTAGAAGGTAGGGGTGCGGGGTGTCGGTGGGGTCAGGAGGTTGATGGAGTCAGGTGAAAGGTTTTGCAGGGGGCCTAAGGTTCTGAGGATTCCTTGAAGCTCCGCCTGGACATCGGGAATGGGGTTACCTTGGCAAACTTTGTACGTGGTGTTGTCTGAAAGCTGACGCAGTCACTCAGCCACATACTCCCGGCGATCAAGTACCACGGTCGTGGAACCCTTGTCCGCCGGAAGAATGACGATGGATCGGTCAGCCTTCAGATCACGGATAGCCTGGGCTTCAGCAGTGGTGATGTTGGGTGTAGGATTAAGGTTTTTTAGGAAGGATTGAGATGCAAGGCTGGAAGTCAGAAATTCCTGGAAGGTTTGGAGAGGGTGATTTTGAGGAAGAGGAGGTGGGTCCCGCTGTGACGGAGGATGGAACTGTTCCAGGCAGGGTTCAATTTGGATGGTGTCTTGGGGAGTCAGATCATTAGGAGTAGGATTAGGATCATTTTTCTTCGTGGCAAAGTGATACTTCCAGCAGAGACTACGAGTGTAGGACAGTAAATCTTTGACAAGGGCTGTTTGGTTGAATCTGGGAGTGGGGCTGAAGGTGAGGCCTTTGGATAGGACAGAGGTTTCGGATTGGGAGAGAGGTTTGGAGGAAAGGTTAACCACTGAATTAGGGTGTTGTGGTTCCAGATTGTGTTGATCGGAATTTTGAGGTTTTGGAGGGAGTGGAGCTGGAAGTGGGAGATTGAGTAGATGGGAGAGACTGGGTTTGTGTGCAATGAGAGGAGGTTGAGGTTTGCTGGAAAGGTTGTGAAGGGTGAGTGAGCTGCCTTTCCGGAGGTGGGAAACCAGGAGATTGGATAGTTTTTTGAGGTGGAGGGTGGCATGCTGTTCTAATTTACGGTTGGCCTGTAGGAGGATGCTCTGAACAGCCAGTGTGGATGTGGGAGAGGAAAGATTAAGGACTTTTATTAAGGATAGCAGTTGACGGGTGTGTTCATTGGCTGAGTTGATGTGTAGGTGAAGGATTAGGTGGGTGAGGGCAATGGATTGTTCAGTTTGGAACTGGTATAGGGACTGATGGAAGGAAGGGTTGCAGCCAGAGATGGGAACTTTAAGTGTGAGGCCTTTGGGGGTGATGGCAAATGTCAGACAAGCCTGAGAAAATAGAATGTGGGAGCGTAATCTGGCTAGGGCGAAGGCATGTTTGCGGAGGGAATGTAAATAAAACTTAAAGGGGTCGTTGTGGGGGTGTTGTGAGGGTGACATGGTATTAGAAGGTGGAAAGTGTAACATGAGGTGAAATGAAAATGAAAATAAAAATATATGGGGAGAGATAAAGGTGAACCGGAAAGTAACTGGAGACTGGAATGAAAAAAGACGAAAAGGTGTTGGTTACAGCTGGGCTATGTTGGACTTGGGTTGATAGACAATGATGTGCATAAAGGTTAGGTGGTTGTGTTGCCGCCAAAACACGTTAAAGGACGGAGAAATTCGGGAAAATTTCGAAAAAACTGCGTGTAGTATATTAAAAGGAGTGGTATTGTGGTGGCAGATTATGAAAATGAGGCTAACAATTGTCTGACGAAGAAATAATGACGTTAAAACCTGTGGGAAGCGGCTAAAAATTATAAGTGATGTGGGAAAAACGGAAATGGAAATAAAGCGAAAGTTATTAGAACTGGCCGAAATGGTTGTTTAAAAGGTGAAAGGAGCTGTTTGTGAACTAGAAACGGTGGATATTATAGCGGCGGTAGTACTGAAAGCGGCAATTTTTTTTTTTTTTTTTTTTTTTTTTGGAAGTGGATTACGTATTATTTAGTATATATAGGCGGGATAAAATAGTATAGCAGATTACGGTAAAAAGGAGAAGGTGAATACAAAGTGAAACTACTGGCAAAAACAGAAAGAGGAAAATAAGACGACAGAAAAGATTTCGAAATGCAACAGTGACAATAACAAACGTAATTGTTGGATTCAAATTAATGGCCCACCAAAAGCCTTATGTGAAGAAATTAAAAACTTAACCAAGACCTGCAAAAACATAATACCTGAAGCTAAATATTTGATCATCAGGAACTCAGTCACCCCTAATTGTGTAAAGTTCCTAAATTAAACAAGGAGGGCCAATCTTTATGACCCCTTACGCCAACCTAAATAACACCAAATTACAAAATTACAAAAGAATTACACATCTATGTCAAAACCAAAACAAAATTTAAATCTTAGTTTGGAATTATAAATTCAGTGATGCTCATCAGCAAAATTAAAGAGTTCCCTATTCCAGATAGTGCAAAATGAATATGTTTTGATGTTAGCAATTTATTCACAAACATACCAGCCAAAGAATGCCTCAAAATTTAGACAAAACTACTGTACAGAGCAGGTGTAAACCCTGTACAAGTAGAAGACATACGAGTTTCACAAAACAAAATTATTTTCAGTTCGCAAGTACTCTCCCTCAGTGATATTGGTAAATATGTGCAGATGATGTACTGTGTCTATGGACTGGTACCAAAAGATGATTGAACATATTCCTAAACTCACAATACAAAAATATAAAGTTCACCATGGAGATTGGTGAAAAATCCATTAATTTCTTAGACTTCAACATACATATCACTACAAATATACATATTTTCCAAATTTATAGAAAACCCACAACAGACATGGTTATACCTTTATGTTCACAACAAACAATAACAACAAATATGCTGTTTTGCATTCCTTGATGCATCGTCTTACATCCATACCAATCTCAAAACATAATTTCCAAACAGAGACACCATTAAATTATACATTATACTGAGTGCACTATCCGAAAATTACCTCGAGCAATTAAACAGAGAACTGACTCAAGGAGATAACATCTTGGACCTACTGATAACAAACAGACCCGAACTTTTCCACTCTGTAAGTGCAGAACAGGAAATCAGTGATCTAAGGCCGTTGCAGCATCCCTGAATATGGAAGTAAATAGGAACATAAAAAAAGGTAGGAAGGTTTATCTGTTTAGCAAGAGTAATAGGAGGCAGATTTCAGACTACCTAACAGATCAAAATGAAAATTTCTGTTCCGACACTGACAATGTTGAGTGTTTAAGGAAAAAGTTCAAGGCAATCGTAAAATGCGTTTTAGACAGGTATGTGCCGAGTAAAACTGTGAGGGATGGGAAAAACCCACTGTGGTTCAACAACAAAGTTAGGAAAATACTGCGAAAGCAAAGAGAGCTTCACTACAAATTTAAACGCAGCCAAAACCTCTCCGAGAAACAGAAGCTAAACAATGTCAAAGTTAGCGTAAGGAGGGCAATGCATGAAGCATTCAGTGAATTTGAAATTAAAATTCTATGTACCGACTCGACAGAAAATCCTAGGAAGTTCTGGTCTTACGTTAAATCAGTAAGTGGATTGAAACAGCATATCCAGACACTCTGGGATGTTAATGGCATTGAAACAGAGGATGACACGCGTAAAGTTGAAACACTAAACACCTTTTTCCAAAGCTGTTTCACAGAGGAAGACGGCACTGCAGTTCCTTCTCCAAATCCTCGCACGAACGAAAAAATGACTGACATCAAAATAAGTGTCCAAGGAATAGAAAAGCAACTGCAATCACTCAATAGAGGAAAGTCCACTGGCCCTGAGAGGATACCAATTCTATTCTACACAGAGTATGTGAAAGAACTTGCCCCCTTTCTAACAGCCGTGTACAGCAAGTCTCTAGAGGAACGGAAGGTTCCAAATGATTGGAAATGAGCACAGGTAGTTCCAGTTTTTAAGAAGGGTTGTCGAGCAGATGCGCAGAACTATAGGCCTATATCTCTGACATCAAAGTGTTGTAGAATTTTAGAACATGTTTTTTGCTCGTGTATCATGTCATTTCTGGAAACCCAGAATCTACTCTGTAGGAATCAACATGGATTCCGGAAACAGCGATCGTGTGAGACCCAACTTACTTTATTTGTTCATGAGACCCAGAAGATATTAGATACAGGCTCCCAGGTAGATGCCATTTTCCTTGACTTCCGGAAGGCATTCAATACAGTTCCGCACTGTCCCCTGATAAACAAAGTAAGAGCCTACGGGATATCAGACCAGCCGTGTGGCTGGATTGAAAATTTTTTAGCAAACAGAACACAGCATGTTGTTCTCAATGGAGAGATGTCCACAGACGTTAAAGTAACCTCTGGCATGCGACAGGGGAGTGTTATGGGACCATTGTTTTTCACAATATATATAAATGACCTAGTAGATAGTGTCGGAAGTTCCATGTAGCTTTTTGCAGATGATGCTGTAGTATACAGAGAAATTGCAGCATTAGAAAATTGCAGCAAAATGCAGGAAGGTCTGCAGCGGATAGGCACTTGCTGCAGGGAGTGGCTACTGACCCTTAACATAGACAAATGTAATGTATTGCAAATACATAGAAAGAAGGATCCTTTATTGTATGATTACATGATAACGGAACAAACACTGGTAGCAGTTACTTATGTAAAATATCTGGGAGTATGCATACGGAACGATTTGAAGTGGAATGATCATATAAAATTAATGGTTGGAAAGGTAGGTGCCAGGTTGAGATTCATTGGGAGAGTCCTTAGAAAATGTGGTCCATCAACAAAGGAGGTGGCTTACAGAACACTTGTTTGACGTACACTTGATTATTGCTCATCAATGTGGGATCCATACCAGGTCGGGTTGACAGAGGAGATGGAGAAGATCCAAAGAAGAGCAGCGTGTTTCGCCACAGGGTTATTTGGTAAGCGTGATAGTGTTACGGAGATGTTTAGCAAACTCAAGTGGCAGACTCTGCAAGAGAGGCGCTCGCATCGCAGTGTAGCTTGCTGTCCAGGTTTCGATAGGATGTGTTTCTGGATGAGATATTGAATGTATTGCTTCCCCCTACTTATACCTCCTGAGGAGATCACTAATGCAAAATTAGAGAGATTTGAGCGCGCACGGAGGCTTTCCGGCAGTCGTTCTTCCCGCAAACCCTATGCGACTGGAACAGGAAAGGGAGGTAATGACAGTAGCACATAAAGTGCCCTCTGCCACACACCATTGGGTGGCTTGCAGAGTATAAATGTAGATGTAGATGTAAATGTATTGCAACCAACAATGGCTATATCCATGACCTAACTGACAATTTTCCACATAAGAAACAAAGAAGAAAAATGTTGCCCTACATATAAGTCTCCTGTGCCACAATAGTCATATCTAAAACCAACTAGTGTATTATCCCTCATCTAGGAAAGCTATCTGATAAATTAGTCAAAACTAAAATTCTGCAACCATACCATAAAACTTCAATTTATGTAAGAGGCACTGTAGCTCATATCTTATTCAACAGCAAGGACAAAACAGATTTATTAAGTAACAGTGGTGTTTGTAAAATAACTTACAATGGCTGCAACAAACTGTAAAAGGAGACTAAAATAGAAAGGACAGATTTTATTTGTTTATTACAGATAAACGATAAAAGATAAAAACACATTGCACATGTTACTGGATAGAGGAAGGTTTAAAGTTTTGACACAGCTGCACTGTTGTTTCTTTGTAGCAACATGGTGGCTACACTGCAAGAGAAATCATTTTGGGTGTTGGAATTTGCACGAAGTCAATCAATTGTTCAGGCGCAACATGTGCTCTGCTGTGGATTCAGCAAGGAGTCACCTCTGCACAAACAGATTTATGACACGCATAGAAAATTCTTGGAAGTTGATTGCATATGCAGAGGAATGAGCACTTGTGAGTCATGCATGACTGATGAAAATATCACACAGTGGAAAATCCAGGATGGAATAATGACAGTATTGTGAAAAGGAAAGACTGATACTCACCATATAGAGAAAACATTGAGTCACAGAAGGCACAACAAAATATTACTAAACATGTGAGTTATCAGTCAAAAGCTTTTCTTCTAAAGTAGACAACACACATAAATTAATGCAAGTACAACTCACACACACACGTCCACTGTCTCCGGCCACCACATGTTCAGTGTTTTTTTTGTACCTGTCTGTGACTCAACATCTTCTCTATATGGTGAGTAGGAATCTATCCTTTTCATACTACTGTGATGAAAATGTTAAGTGTATTTGAGGTGCATTCACATGGAGAGATCAGAAGACCAGCATTCTCAAAAATTTTCGAAAAAGTAATGTACAGTCGTCTTTATAACCATCTTATCTCAAATAACATACTGTCAAAGTCACAGTTTGGATTTCTAAAAGGTTCTGATATTGAGAAGGCTATCTACACTTACAGTGAAAATGTACTTAATTCATTAGACAAAAAATTGCAGGCAACTGGTATATTTTGTGATCTGTCAAAGGCATTTGACTGTGTAAATCACAATATCCTTTTAAGTAAACTAGAATATTATAGTGTAACAGGAAATGCTGCAAAATGGTTCAAATCTTATATCACTTGGAGGAAACAAAGGGTGTTATTAGGAAAGAGACATGTATCAAGCTATCAGGCATCATCCAACTGGGAACTAATTACATGTGGGGTCCCACAAGGTTCCATTTTGGGGCCCTTACTTTTTCTTGTGTATATCAATGACCTTTCATCAGTAACATTACCAGATGCCAAGTTTGTTTTGTTTGCTGATGATACAAACATTGCAATAAATAGCAAATCAAGTGTAGTCTTAGAAAGATCAGCCAATAAAATATTTGTAGACATTAATCACTGGTTCCTAGCCAATTCTTTGTCACTAAACTTTGAAAAAACACACTACATGCAGTTCAGAACTTGTAAGGGGTGTCCCAAGAGTATATGTCTAACATATGATGACAAGAAGATAGAAGAAGTGGACGGTGTTAAATTCTTGGGATTACAGCTTGATAACAAATTCAACTGGGAGGAGCACACCACAGAACTGCTGAAGCGTCTTAACAAATCTCTGTTTGCAATGCGAATTTTGTCAGACATAGGGGATATAAAAATGAAAAAGCTGGCATACTATGCTTACTTTCATTCCATAATGTCATATGGGATTATTTTCTGGGGTAATTCATCAAGCCAAGCTAAAGTTTTCCGGGCACAAAAACGTGCAGTAAGAATTATATGTGGTGTGAACTCAAGAACATCCTGCAGAAGCCTGTTTAGGGAACTAGGGATACTAACTACAGCTTCCCAATATATTTATTCCTTAATGAAATTTGTCATTAAAAATATATCACTTTTTCAAACCAACAGCTCAATTCATGGAATCAATACTAGAAATAAGAATAATCTTCACAAGGATTTAAAGTCACTTAGTCTCGTACAAAAAGGTGTGCATTATTCAGGAACACACATTTTCAATAACTTGCCAGCAGCCATAAAAAGCTTAACAACCAATGAAATTCAGTTTAAGAGAAGCCTAAAGGATTTATTGGTGGCCAACTCCTTCTACTCCATTGATGAATTTCTGAGGAAAACCAACTGATTTGTATATAAGTACAACATAACTTCTGCACAATTTCAGTGCAGTAATGTGTTCACTGAAAATTTGTGTGTGTGTGTGTGTGTGTGTGTGTGTGTGTGTGTGTAAGTATAATCTAACTTCTGCACCATTTCAGTGCAGTAATGTGTTCATTGTAAATAAGTATTACAGTAGTTGTATTACATGTTTCTTACCTTATAAATAAATATAAAACTTTTTTATTTTAAATTCAGTGCAATAGTATTTGTAAAATGACTCTTAGTGTTCATTAAAAAATGACGATCATTCCACTTGGGACCTGTGGAATGGTACATTAGCTTATTTGTTTTAGTTTAAATATTTGTCATGTATTGTTGTTTTTCTGACATGTTCCACATCCTGGAGAACCTCCTCACTACGGATCAATTGGAATGAAAGTAAATCTAATCTAATCTACCTCAAGATGGACAGACCAGGAACTTCAAACAATGGTGTGGCATGTTCTGAAATGACATTGCATAGGAAGTCTTACAAGTTGCAGTTACTGTAGCAGTTGTGTCCTAATAACCGTAACAGAAAGTATCAATTTTACATTTCAGTTCCCGGGATATTGCAGAGGACATTATTTCTAAATGACTCATCTTTTTGGATGAATTGATGTTTATCTATGGGTAAAGTTAACCACTATAATGTAAGAATTTGTGGGTCACAAAATCCTGGCACCATTATCTAACATGAAAGAGGCTCACTGAAACTGAATGCGTGTTGTACCATTTCTGTTCATGAAGTTTGTGGACATTTCTTTTTTGAGAAGAAAACTGTGACAGGAATGTCATATCTGGTCATACTGAAAAATTGGTTGTTTCTTTAACTTCACAAAGATTCAAATGATTTCATTTTCATTCATGATGGTGCCCTGCCTCTCTTTCACCATAAGGTACACTGTTATCTTAAAAACACCGTCCTACATGGTTATATTGGAAGAGATGGACAACAAGGTCTTGTTCATTGTCTTTGTTCTCCCAGGTCACCAGACCTCATAGTTTGTGACTTTTATCTGTGGGGTTACATAAAAGACAAAGTCTTTTTCCCACTTATGGCACCTACTCTTCAAGATCTGAGAAACTGAATTGTTGATGCTGAGCTGCCAATTTAATAAACAGGGACCTGTTGATTTGTGTGTGGAATGAAGTGGACTAATATTTTGTTGTTTCTTGAACAGTGCATGGTGCTCATGTTGACAGTGCAGTGTAGTGTAGTGTCTGAGCTAACATAAAACTTTGAATTTTCCTCTATCCAGTCACATGTGCAATGTGATTCTATCTTTCACAGTTTGTCTATAATGTTGTTGTTGTTGTCTTCAGTCCTGAGACTGGTTTGATGCAGCTCTCCACGCTACTCTATACTGTACAAGCTTCTTAATCTCCCAGTACTTACTGCAACCTACATCCTTCTGAATCTGCTTAGTGTATTCATCTCTTGGTCTCCCTCTACGATTTTTACCCTCCATGCTGCCCTCCAATGCTAAATTTGTGATCCCTTGATGCCTCAGAACATGTCCTACCAACCAGTCCCTTCTTCTCCTCAAGTTGTGCCACAAACTCCTCTTCTCCCCAATTCCATTCAATACCTCCTCATTAGTTATGTGATCTACCCATTTAATCTTCAGCATTCTTCTGTAGCACCACATTTCGAAAGCTTCTATTCTCTTCTTGTCCAAACTATTTATCGTCCATGTTTCACTTCCATACATGGCTACACTCCATACAAATACTTTCAGAAACGACTTCCTGACACTTAAATCTATACTCGATGTTTGTCTATAATAAGCAATTGAAATCTGTTCTTCCTTTTCTCAATCACCCTGTTTATTGGTCAAACAGGCAGGACTACAGCATTAAGGCTGCCTGAACATGAATGCACCATGCCGAACATGTACTGAAGGAAGGACACATATATCAACTCCACACAGAATTTGTACATACAGCCAACACACAAAGAAATCTAGGCCTGTTAGAAGCACTTGAGATAAACAAATATTTAGCTCAAAATTCCCAATTGGTTCTAAATGATCAATTACAGCTGAGCACATCCCCACCTCTAAGCTTCACGTGATGCAATCAATCAGTTACATACCCACAGACCATCATAATGACACATATTGCATCACAAAACTAAAACACAATAAATTTTCATGTTCCTTATCTTGCTTACCTCACAAATTTCAACATTATAACAATATAACTTGTAATATTGTGTATTTTATTCATGTGCCATGTATAATACTGTCAGTTGCGTAAACTATAATTTACAGTGTAAAACATGTTTGTTTCACGACGTAAGTGACTAGTGCTCAATTATACAGTTCTCAACCCATGTCATGACCTCACAAACTATAGCATCATAACCATATAACTTGTAATACCATAATATAGCATACTTTAATTAACTTATTGTGTTTAATATTGTCCATTGCATAAAATGTAATTTACAATGTTTGGTGCACAATACAAATGAAAAATGCTGAGTCTCACAACCTATGTCACAACCTCACAAACTTTAGCATTACAGCCATTTAATTGGTAATGTTGTGTAGTTTAATTATTTATTGCATTTAATATTGTCCACTGTGTAAAGTGTAATTTACCATGTTAAAAAAACAAGTTTGGTGCACTACATTCTGCACAAGTGGACTGTATCTTTGCTTATAACGTTTCAGTATCTAAAAACTAGTCTCCCTTGTGGACACTAGCCAGCTGTTTCCTGAAGACGGGCAAAAAGCCAAAACTAGTTAGAAATAAGCAAAAATCAGTAGTACAAAAACAATTTATTTGTTGTTCAACCTTAGATATGGAATCGTTCTAACATGAAGTGATTGAAGAATCCATAAATAAAATAATATTCTTTTAAATGCCAGTAAAGTAATTTTTCAATGAGACATGAGAAGTGTACTTACCAGTACCACAAAATCAATACTTCTTTTTGTGGAATGTGGGAAGCATACTTACCACCAACTTAATTGTTTTACTCTACTGTTCTGAGTATGTCTGACATCTTTTTGTAGTACGTGATACAAGGTGTACAAAACTTGCAACAGTCGCTTTCCGTTGTCACTTGTCAAGTCAGAACACATGGCTTTGTTTCTACAGTATATGCTATGGTCACTTGTACCAGCTCACTACTGTACTGTGTGATAAAGGGAGTTTCTAGAATTGTTCTACACATTGTGGTAAATAAACTGGAATACTAGTAAAAACATATTTTGAAAATTAATTTATTATTTGTTATTTATATCACAAATGTTTATTACCTTTTGTAGGAAATACATCTAAGAAATTAGTTTATAAAGAGAAATACACAGAAAAAGCAGCACTGGAGTTGCTGTTTTCATGACCTAGTGATCCTGAGGATTCTGACACATAAACTGATGAAGATATAGATGATGAATTTGTTCCAGACATTGCACAAGACCCTGATCCATGTTTGGTTATACAACTTGATAACAATAGTACTCAAAACAGTGACTGTGCTCTAGACATTGATGTTTCTAATGATGATGCCGTAAGTGAAGAAGAGAGGATGATACAAGAGAAATGGTCACATGACTCTGCTGTTTTCAAATTGCTTCACATTGATACACAAGTAGCAGCTCATTGACAAAATACAACACAGAGGATGTCTATTTCCACTCTCTATTTACCAGAGATGTCAGAGCATGTGGTTCAGCAGACAAATCTGTATGCACAGCAATTGAAATAGAATCTGCAATCTGGTCAGACTGTAAGTGAGGCAACAAAACAACTGGCAAATTTATCTGTAGAGAGTTACAGGGCTGCACTGCTCTGAATATTTGGACAGATATTGCATTGCCAAAGGTAGCCTATCACTCAAATTCAGAATGTGCTCTATGTCAGTCTGATATATTGAAACATATAACGTTAAAATGTTTCAAAAAGATACATTAAACTATTCACATAAATTACAATATGATGGCTCCTCCAAGATGACATCCAAATCATGATAAACTTCATAAGGTTGTAACCTTTCTGGAGAACACACCTCACAAACCATAGTCAGCCAGTATTATATTTTCTGCGGATGGAAGCTTAGCTTTCAAGAAATGGACATTACTCAAACAGTCCATGTTTCTGAAACTGGGCAAATGAGGGTAGAAGACGTGATGTTTAGTGGACTCAAAGACAGGCTGAATCACAAATTTTGATATTTACACAGGGAAATCAAATGATAGCCCACAGAAAATTCCCTAGAAGAGTGAGCAGTTATCAGCCTTATCCAAGACCTGAAATATTGTGGGAGTCTGCTGGCACCTGATAACTTATTCACCACTGTGAAGGTAGTGCCAATGTACAAGAAAGGGCATAAGGATGATCCCAACAACTACAGACCAGTTTCACTGATAAAATCTTAGAAATGCTTATGTATACCAGATTAGTTAACTATTTGGACAAACATAACATTCTCATACCCTCACAACATGATTTCAGAAAGGGTAAATCTACAGAATCAGCAATTGCCAGTCTAACAGAATACATTTTACAGTCCTTAGATGAGAAAAAGGTTGTCTCTGCAATGTTTCTGGATCTTTCAAAGGCATTTGACACCATTGACCATGAAATGTTGATACAAAAATTAAACAACTATGGCATTTGAGGGCAACCAGGTGAATGGATAAAATCATACTTGTGCAACCGCAAGCAGTATGTATCATTAGGAAACTCATACCAATCAGAAACCAAACCCATCAAATATGGAGTGCCGCAGGGTTCGGTAATGGGGCCATTGCTACTTAATGTGTTTGTTAATGATATAGGTGTTGAGGAGGAAGAAAAGAAAATATTGCATGCTGATGACATGACAATACTAAATAGTGACCAAAATATGGAACAGCTTGAGAGAAGAGCATACATATTTGCAAATGACACAGCTGAATGGCTGTTGGAAAATGAACTGGTTATAAATCTAAAAAAAGACTATGTATGCAGTGTTTAAAATCAAGGAAAAGGCTGTAGACATGGATTTAGAGATTGATGGAACAAGGCTGGAAGATTCTTAAGTATTCTTATGGATAATGAACTGAAATGGAAAAAAAAACATATTAATAATGTCTGTAAGAAACTGAGCTTTGTCATATTCTTAATGATGCAGCTGTCACAGTATTCAGACAAGAACCTTCTGTGTACAGTGTATCATGGACTTTTCAAATCGTACTTACACTATGTGACTGTGTGGGGAAACTCCCACAAACAAGAGACAAAACGAGTGTTCACATTACAAAAAAAAGCAATTAGGACCATTTTAAGAAGAAAGACCTCTGAAACGTGCAGAAACTGTTTCAAGAATTTAGGTATCTTAACTTTTTCATTGTTGTATACAGGGTGTTACAAAAAGGTACGGCCAAACTTTCAGGAAACATTCCTCACACACAAATAAAGAAAAGATGTTATGCGGACATGTGTCCAGGAATGCTTAATTTCCATGTTAGAACTCATTTTAGTTTCGTCAGTATGTACTGTACTTCCTCGATTCACTGCCAGTTGGCCCAATTGGAGGAAGGTAATGTTGACTTCAGTGCTTGTGTTGATATGCAACTCATTGCTCTACAGTACTAGCATCAAGTACATCAGTACGTAGCATCAACAGGTTAGTGTTAATCACGAAAGTGGTTTTGCAGCCAGTGCAATGTTTACAAATGCGGAGTTGGCAGATGCCCATATGATGTATGGATTAGCACGGGGCAATAGCCGTGGCGCGGTACGTTTGTATCGAGACAGATTTCCAGAACGAAGATGTCCTGACAGGAAGACGTTCGAAGCAATTGATTGGTGTCTTAGGGGGCACGGAACATTCCAGCCTATGACTCACGACTGGGGAAGACCTAGAACAATGAGGACACCTGCAATGGACAAGGCAATTCTTCGTGCAGTTGACGATAACCCTAATGTCAGCGTCAGAGAAGTTGCTGCTGTACAAGGTAACGTTGACCACGTCACTGTATGGAGAGTGCTATGCGAGAACCAGTTGTTTCCGTACCATGTACAGCGTGTGCAGGCACTATCAGCAGCTGATTGGCCTCCATGGGTACACTTCTGCGAATGGTTCATCGAACAATGTGTCAATCCTTATTTCAGTGAGAATGTTCTCTTTACGGATGAGGCTTCATTCCAACGAGATCAAATTGTAAATTTTCACAAACAACATGTGTGGGCTGACGAGAATCCGCACGCAATTGAGCAATCACGTCATCAACACAGATTTTCTGTGAACGTTTGGGCAGGCATTGTTGGTGATGTCTTGATTGGGCGCCATGTTCTTCCACCTACGCTCAATGGACCACGTTATCATGATTTCATACGGGATACTCTACCTGTACTGCTAGAACATGTGCCTTTACAAGTATGACACAACATGTGATTCATGCACGATGGAGCTCCTGCACATTTCAGTCGAAGTGTTCGTACGCTTCTCAACAACAGATTCGGTGACCGATGGATTGGTAGAGGCGGACCAATTCCATGGCCTCCACGCTCTCCTGACCTCAACCCTCTTGACTTTCATTTATGGGGGCATACGAAAGCTCTTGTCTACGCAACCCCGGTACCAAATGTAGAGACTCTTCGTGCTCGTTTTGTGGACGGCTGTGATACAATACACCATTCTCCAGGGCTGCATCAGCGCACCAGGGATTCCATGTGACGGAGGGTGGATGCATGTATCCTTGCTAATGGAGGACATTTTAAACATTTCCTGTAACAAAGTGTTTGAAGTCATGCTGGTACGTTCTGTTGCTGTGTGTTCATTCCATAATTACTGTGATTTGAAGAGAAGTAATAAAATGAGCTCTAACATGCAAAGTAAGCGTTTCCGGACACATGTCCACGTAACATATTTTCTTTCTTTGTGTTGAGGAATGTTTCCCGAAAGTTTGGCCGTACCTTTTTCTAACACCCTGTATATACAAAACAATAATGTACATCACAAAAGGTAGTGAGGACTGGATTACAAATGCTAGTGTACACACCCACAATAAAAGAAGGAAGAATGAATTATGGAGCATACCACACCAACTGGCAATGCTACAAAAAGGACCCCAATACTCTGGTATCAGACTACTAAGAAGTCTGCCTAGAAACTTGGAAGATAGTGTACTTCACAATTACTTTCCAAAGAAATTTAAAGACTATCTCATTGAAAAAGAGTTTTACAGTGTTGCAGAATACTTATGTCATTAAATTTGAATATATTGTTATTCATTATCAATTATGTAAAAATTGTAAGCTAAAGGTGTAGAAAAATAAGTGATAATGAATGGTAATACTTTGACATGTCCTATATTACACGTACATTTACTGTACATAATTTAATCTTACAGGATCAAATAAAATTCAATTCAATTCAATTCAATGCAAATTCTATTGAACAATGGTATCTATTTTATAGCCAGCATGAGAGTTAATCAGAATAGGCTGCATTTAATGATGAAGGAGAAATTTACCTTGAAAAGAGAATTCTAATTCCAATGCAAAAGTGGTATCACTGCAATAAAATGGATAGACAACAAACCTGTCACTATTTTGACAATATCAGACAGGCACAGAGACATCACACTTGAATCAAGGAAGAAAGGGGATGGTAGTAGCAGCAGTATTTATTGTCTAATGTCTGTAACAACATAAACAAACAAACATTCCAGTCTGAGCTGCCGCAGATGGTGGTCATGTGTGTGTGTGGGGTGTGCTTGCTTGTGAGAGTTAATGTGTATGTATTTCCTTTCCAGATGAAGGCTGTGGCCAAGAGTCATTGTGTAAGTGCCTTTTAGTTGTGCCTGACTACAACTTAACATGTTATTTTTTACTGTAAGTAGCAATCTATCTACCTCTTACATTGTTGTAGCAACATAAAATACAGTGGAACCTTGTTTAACAAGCACCTCCCATAACATGCAGTTCACATAACAAGAAAAACAAATTGAAAAAAAAAGACTCATTTAATGAGCAACATTTTGCATAACGAGTGATGTCATTTAGTGTGATGTCACCAGCCATTCTCACGCAGTGGGAGAAATGCTATCATCTTAGTACAGCTTGTGATCACACATTTTTCTAAACTTGTATTCACACAGTGTTTTTTTTTTTGCACAGATTTTAATTACCTTTGTAAAAATGTTTCCAGAGGATAAAGCTGCAAGAAGACAACCATAAAATAAAAAAATGACCTTAGAAATGAAATGTAAAATCACTGAAAAATGCAAGTGTGGTGTAAGTGTTGCAGATTTAGCATGCATATACAATCAGTCTACATAAACTATTTGCACTATCCTCACGAATAAGGACAAGATTAAGGAGATAGATGCTTCAAAGGGAGTGACAAGAGAATCTAAACAATGATTTTGTATTCTGGATGATGTTGAAAGGTTGCCCCTTATATGGATAACCGAAAAGCAATTCCACGGCAACACAACTGACAAGAAAATCACTTATGAGAAAGTAAGAATGATTTTCACTGACCTCACTAAGATGATGCCAGGATCATCAACATCCAAAGAAGTCTTTAAGGGAAGCCATGGGTGGTTCAAGAACTTTTAAGAGAACAACTGACATCCACAGCATTGTGGGGCATGGCGAAGGAGGAGGAGGAGGAGGTAACAGCAAAGCAGCAATCTTCTGGTGCAATAAGAGAAATCATTACCCTAATAAAGTAGTGACTATGCATGCTACAAATTAATTTGATAATAATGCTGTGTCACATTTTCACCAAATGTTGAAGTGTCGACAGAAATAAATGAATATAGGTAGCGTCCTAGTAAAAAAGAATTGCTTACACATTGTGAATAATAAAGTACATCTCTTCAATCAACTAAGAAAAAATTATTCATTAGGTCAGTGTTGCACCAAGTAGTGACATCGTATTCTCTACTTTCTATTAGACATGGCAACTTCAAATGCCTTTATTCTGTATAAAGTGAGTAAAGGACAAGAGGGATACCTAGATCAATTGAACTTTCAATTATGGCTCTGAAAACAATTCTCTTTCTGCACAAAGAAGGCTGTCCAGTAATAATATTTCCAGTAATAATATTTTATGATCAAGAAGAAAGCCTTAGCAGATCATGCTCAACTGCCAAAAGTGGGAGACCATTTGCCTATTTTACAAGACACATACAGACATTGCTAATTGTATTGTACAACAGGCTGAGACAAGAAAACTAAATATATATATACAGCTACTGCAGAGTACCTCTGCCAATTATCTGGAAAAAAACAACATTTTGACACTTATTTGAACATTTGTTTGGGAAAGAAAATATCGCTTGTTTAGAGGCACTTACTTGTTAACTTGAACATAAATGAGTTAGTTGGAAAAATAAAACACAAAACACCATTTTTATTTTATTTTTCACAAGTAATGGCAACCTGTAACAGCTCACCAAAGATCAGTGGGAAGAATACTTACAACTACATTTTTTCTTCCTAAATTACAAAAATAGAAGTATCAAATATTAAAGAAAAATAAGTTTCCTGAGTTGCTAAAATAAATGTGTCCACAAAAGGGTTATTGAAACTAACTTTTACACAGAAATGGTGATATATGCAACTATAAAACTGAGAATCTATTCACAGACAGATAACACTCAAGATGTGTCCTGTGAAATGGAACATTCTTCTAGTTAAATTACACCATACATTTCTTTTCTCTCCAATTTGATCTTCATTAGTTATTCAGCCTACCAATTTAATCTTTAACATTCTTCTACAGCCCTACAATTTAAAAGTTTCTATCTCTTCTTGCCTGAACTGTTTACCTAACGGCCCAGGTTTGATCCCCAGCTGGATCGGGGATTTTCTCCACTCAGGGGCTGGGTGTTGTGTTTTCCTTACCATCATTTCATTCCCGTCGACACACAAGTCACCAACGTGGCATCAACTCAAAAGGCTTGCACCAGGCAAACTGTCTACCCGATGTGAGGCCCTCGCCACACGGCATTTACATTTACATTTGACTAAACTTCACAACACTACATTATCAGTTTTTTGTTCTTGTTAATGTTCATCTTGTAGCCTCTTTTCAAAACATTATATGTTGTGCCCTGACTGAGAAGCTGCAGAGTTTCAGATGGAATGTAAAAAACACACTCAAGATCGAGGTAAACCCACACACACCGAGAGGTCCACAGAAAGAACAAATGACTGTGTCCTAGGTGAGACGTTCATGTTGACAACACAAGACAGAAAGTGAACACCAAGCAAACAGATTCCAAAGAGTTATGATGCAAGAAAGTAAGATGGTGTGATAATGCGCTACAGACAATCTAGAGTCAGACACGATGGCTAATGGTACTGTCACTTGGTGAGTAGATCTTTTATCTATCCAATTACATTATTATACTAAAGTTTGTCTGCTTTGCAAACCAGTTGGTGTCTTGAGGTTCCATTTTAGTTTAGGATGTGATTGTACAACAGGTATAGACATCCATATCTCTAAGATAATAGATCTGCATTGGCTATTGGGGAAACCATTGAGTGTTATTCATAGTTGAGTGAGTAAATCCTCAAACTGAATTGTAAAGCTAAGACCTGGGGTGTATCCTCCAGACCAATGAGCTGCAAGAAAAATGGGCAGATCTTTCACATCATAAATTAATTCCTGATTTTCATTGTCAATCCAGTTAAGTGCCTCACCATTAAGGTCATCCTTGTAGCCACAGAGATGATGGCTGTTGAAGTGAAGAAGGAATAAAGATGCATGCTGCTGACGTGTTAGGGTTGAGTTAGGTCAGCTTGTCTCTGGGGGCTTGTACGTGATGACAATTGTTGCTGTAGTAATACAAATCTCATTTTCAGAGTTTACCAAAGCAGCTGGTAGCTTGTTATATGATTGATTGATTTATTCATCCACAGAAGAATATATATCGTATGGATGTCATCAAATGTTTGTACAGTATTTCTTATTAAAATAAACATTCCTCTTACAATATTTATAGCTCCTACACTTAGATCTAGTTTTCTATTGTAACATGAAACTATTACATAGTGCACTGTTCATAAACATTAAGTTACAATCTATATTTTAAATACTCGTTTGAAGTTTGTTACTATTTGTACAGCTCTTTCCTGTATCTTGAAAATAGTCTGTATGTTCACAGCAATTATTCCCCAAAACATTGTCCCATAACTGAGTATTGAATGCATATAACCAAAGTAGGCTACTTTGAGCCATGAAATGCTGCACACAGGTGCAAGGATTCACAGGGCATAACATTCTGAGGATAGCTTCTTTGTGAAAATTCTCACACGTTCTATGCATTTAAACTGACAATCTACATTCGTCCTGAAGAATTTAGTATCAATTATGCACTGTTGCATTCTCACCCTTGTCTAGTGCTTCGAGAACAATTTAAGTCAACTTTGCTGAAGCTGACTGTGTACTTCTTGTGGGCTTGAAACTACACTGTTTATTGCATAGAAGGTTGTATTTATTTAAGTACTTCATTAGTCTATTTTTCATTATGGTTTCTACCATTTTGGAAACTGGTCTGTGGTTTCCTACGGTTTCTGGATCACCATTTCTTAGTATTGGTATTACTTTAGCTTGTTTCAGGTATTCAGGAAAGCTGCCAGATCTGAGAGATTCATTAAATATTATTCTTAAGGGGGGTTTATAAATTTCTTGAGGATGATGACTGGGATCTTATCTAACCCTGTGGATTTTTTTATTGTTTAATCAGAGTATACCCATGCCACCTCTTTCTGTGTTGTTGGAAAGAGCACCATTGAGTGTAGTGGATGGTCCTGGCAGTGTAGAACATGTGTGTGTGGAAATTTCTCTTGCAGTTTCTTAGCAATTCCACTGAAGTATTCATTCACAATGATTTATGTTGCAAGGCCATACCTTGAATAGTAGACAGTGGCTATTAATTTAAAGCCTGTTATTCTCACTCTACTCCATAACTGTTCTTCATCTGCTGTATGCGTTTCTTGGAGCACGATGGTATCAAATGCATATTTGTACAAGAGCCTGGAAAGACATTCACATATCACTTGACTTATCCCTTTGACACAGAGTTGACAAACGTGAAAAGATGGTCCAATTCTACAGACTTATGGGTCCTGGAAATGACCCTCTGATTGTTTTATGTCCTTTGACAGGAAGGTCTCTTATCAGGCAGTCTGGTATGATCTTACCACTGTTGCTTTTTCGCACCACCTACAGGTTATGTACAGGGGTGTTAAAGGGTATATCTATATATGTTATGTATGATGTTAAATAACATTGATAATTAACTTAGTAATTACCACAAACTTAGTGCGCATTCATGACTTCAAGATATGAATCTATTTGATTTCTCTTATGCCTTCTTTTGTCTTCCTAATTCACATTTTCTGCAGCATTATGATTTGAAAAAAGGGATTGAAATTTTGTTGGCCAACCCTGGCATGCATGGGTCTATTGTACTACCCACTGCACTGGTCAACAGTGATGTGGAGATGAAATTCATCAGTCAAACAACTTCAACAACAGCACTGCATCTCAGGAGGCCAACAGCCAATTAAGGCATGGTCCCTCAGCCAGCAGGCAGACAGGAGGTCCACTATGACCACCTACAACCCACTGTCCAGGACACTTCCACCTGTAAGGGCCCTTTTTGGGGAATTTGAATATGTGCCAGAAAAAAATAGCCAGACAATGACCAAAAGAAATAGCAAGGCAACTAATAGGTCATGGCAGTAAATGTGAAGCACAGTAAGCAAGAAGAAAACACGACTCACACTTTCCCACACAAATGTTCCAGCCAAAAGCTCTAGATGTGACAGAGGACCACATTGCTGGTAATCCATCAATCTGGTGTTCGCCTTAGCCGGATAGGAGTGCCATCATATCTGGATTTTCTCTACTACATTGTTACATCATCTCACTTTCTCACTCTTTTGAATCTATCTGCTTGGTGTTCACTTGTCTGTCTTGTTTTGTCAACGTGAATGTCTCACCTAGGTCACAGTCATTTGTTCTTTCTATATATCTCTGGGTCTGACTGGGTTTACCTTGGCTTCAATCTCAAGTTTGTTTTTCGCACTCCTCTGAAAGTCTGCTTCCTCTCTGTCAAGCCACAATATATCATGTTTTGAAAGGAGGCTCTAAGATGAACATCAACAAGAGCAAAAAATGATAATGTAGTGTATTCAAATTCAATCAGTTGGTACTGAGAAAATTGGGTTTTGAAGTGAGACAGTAAAATATGAGATTTCTATTAAGGCAGCAAAATTATTGATGAGGGGTAGAGAGGTTATAAAAAGCAGACTGACAATAGTAAGAAAAGTGTTTCTGAAACACAGAAATTTGTTAACATAATATATAAATTTAATCATTAGCAAGTCTTCTCTGAAGGTAATTGTCTGGAGTGCAGCCTTGTACAGAAATGGATTGTGGACAATAAACAGTTCAGACAAGAAGATATAGGAACTTTTGAAATGTAGGGCTGTGGAAGAATGTTGAAGATTAAATGTGTAGAATGAATAACTAATGAGGATAAAATTGAGGAGAAAAAAATTATGGTATAATCTGACTACAAGAAGATTACATTTCACAGAACACATCATGATGTATCAAAGAAGCATCAATTTGATAATATAGGGAAGTGTGAAGGGTAAAATGTATAGAGGGTGAGTGAGGGTGGAGTACAGTAACTAGATTCAAATGGATGTAGAATACAGTAGTTATGCAGAGATAGACAAAATAGACTAGCGTGGAGAGCTGTGTCAAATCAGTTTTCAGACTGAAGAAAGCAACATGTTTACATCTAGTTTAAGCTTCTGCCAAGTTTCATCTGAACGAAACACCAAAGTTACATATGAAGATATTTTCTTCTGTTATGGTTGTCCCTAGTAAATACCAGTATTTCATTCATGCATAAACAAGGCAGAAGAAGGGGGAGTTGTAGGACTCGGCACTGTCCGACCTTTTTTTTTGTGTTATGGGTTTAGGGCGCAAAACTGCTACAGTCATTTGCGCCCGGTCTGTGATGTAAGAAAAGGTAAAAAGACAAAACTGGAAACCAGCAGCAATGGCAACAAAACTCAAAAAACTGGAGAAACTAAAAACAGAAGGAAAGCTTTAAAAAACCACTATAGAAGGGGGTTGGTTGTCCCCAAAAAGAGCTTCAAATGACTGACCTCATCTCACTGGCACTAATAAACTCGAGAACGCGATCGGCTGAGCACGTGTCATCTGCTAAAATGGAAGATAGATCAGGCGACAGCTGTAGACGGGCATGTAACGGAGTAAAATAGGGAGGAGGAGATTAGTGTTTAACGTCCTGTCGACAACGAGGTCATTAGAGACGGAGCGCAAGCTCGAGTAAGGGAAGGATGGGGAAGGAAATCGGCCGTGCCCTTTCAAAGGAACCATCCCGGCATTTGCCTGAAGTGATTCAGGGAAATCAAGGAAAATCTAAATCAGGATGGCCGGAGACGGGATTGAACCGTCATCCTCCCGAATGTAAAATACGGGCACTCAAGTAAAAGGTGTCTTACCGTCCACAGCTGAGAGCAGTGGGGACAGGGTGGGGGAGGATCGCCACTTAAAAGATGTCGACGGCTAAAAAGACAGTGCCCTATCCGGAGTCTAGTTAAAATTACCTCCTCCCAGCGACGCGTTCGGGAGGAAGAGGTCCAAGCACAGGGAAGACCTTTCACGTCCCGCAATTTATTATTGGGAAGTGTCGACCAATGTGCGTGCCATAAAAAAGCAACACGACAACATAAAACACTCCGTAGATCGGCGAAGGGAATCCTGCGAATAACTGGCCAAAGAAGAGAGACTGCTGCCTTGGCCGCTATATCGGCCACCTCATTTCCACAGATACCAATGTGTCCTGGGATCCAGAGGAACGCCACAGAGACGCCCCCCAAGTGGAGCAAGTGGAGGCAGTCCTGAATCCGATGGACCAGAGGGTGGACAGGGTGGAGAGCTTGGAGACTAAGGAGAGAGCTGAGAGAATCTGAACAGATAACATACTGTATCCGCTGATGGCGACGGATGTATTGGACAGCCTGGAGAACAGCGTAAAGCTCCACAGTATAAACTGAACACTGGTCGGGAAGCCGTAATTGATTTGGGGTGTCGCCAACAATATAGGCGCTCCCAACACCTAACGATGTTTTTGAGCCATCAGTGTAAATAAATGTGGCATCCTTCATTTGTGCATATAGAGCAGCAAATGCCCGATGATAAACAAGTGAAGGGGTACCATCCCTGGGAAACTGACAAAGGTCACGGAGCAGGCAGGTCCGGGGACAGAGCCAAGGCGGTGCTGTACCCCAAGTTGTCAAGAGAGTTTTAGGAAAGCGGAAGGAAAGAGAATGGAGCAGTTGACGGAAGCGAGTCCACCTACCTGGTGGTAGTAGGGAGGAAGGGCGGCCTGCATACCCTAAATCCAAGGAGGCGTCGAAAAAAATGTCATGGGCCGGATTTGCAGGCATGGAAGACAGATGGCTAGCATAACGACTCAGAACAGCTCGCCGATTGGACAGCAGAGGTTCAGCAGTCTCAGCATAAAGGCTTTCCACAGGGCTGGTGTAAAAAGCTCCAGACACTAAACGTAATCCACGGTGGTGGATAGAGTCGAGACAACGAAGAATAGACGGCCGAGCAGAGAAGTAAACTATGCTTCCATAGTCCAATTTCGATCACACTAAGGCGTGATAGAGGCGGAGAAGGACCACTCGGTCCGCTCCCCGGGAGGTATCATTCAGGACACGGAGGGTGTTGAGGGATCGCAGACAGCGAGCCGAAAGATAGGAAACGTGGGAGGACCAGCACAGTTTTCTGTCAAACATAAGACCCAAGAATTTAGCGACATCCGAAAACGGAAGGTTGACAGGTCCTAGATGTAAGGAAGGTGGAAGAAGCTCCTTACGATGCCGAAAATTAACACAAACGGTCTTACTGGGAGAAAAGTGGAAGCCCGTTTCGATGCTCCAAGAGTGGAGGCGATCGAGACATCCTTGAAGACGTTGTTCAAGAAGGCTGGTCCATTGAGAGCTGTAGTAGATTGCAAAATCATCCACAAAGAGGAAGCCCGAGACATCAGGAAGGAGACAATCCATAATGGGATTTATGGCAATGGCAAACAGTACAACACTTAGCACAGAGCCCTGGGGTACCCCATTTTCTTGGGGGAAAGTACGGGAGAGAGTAGTGTTCACCCGCACCCTAAATGTGCGCTCTGCCATGAATTCGTGAAGAAAAAGGGGCAGCCGACCTCGAAAGCCCCAAGAGAACAGTGTGCGGAGGATGCCTGTCCTCCAACAGGTATCGTATGCTCTTTCCAGATCAAAAAATATTGCTACTGTTTGGCGTTTCTGGAGAAAATTGTTCATGATGTAAGTGGAGAGGGCAACAAGATGCTCAATTGCAGAACGATGCTTTCAGAAACCACATTGGGCAGGTGTTAAAGACTGCAGGACTCCAGCCACCAAGCTAAACGGTAATTCACCATACACTCCAAAACCTTACATACACTACTCGTGAGAGAAATGGAGCGATAGCTAGAGGGGAGATGTTTGTCCTTTCCAGGTTTTGGAACACAAACGACGGTAGCTTCCCGCCATCGTCTGGGAAAAGTACTGTCGGTCCAAATTCGATTATAAAGGCGAAGGAGGTAACGCAGACTATTGTATGATAAATGCAGCAACATTTGGATGTGGATACCATCCGGTCCCGGGGCGGAATAGCGAGACGAAGAGAGTGCATATTGGAGTTCCCGCATGGAGAAAACTGTGTTGTAGCTTTCGCGATTTTGAGAGGAGAAGGCAAGAGGTTGCATTTCCGCAGCGCGTTTCTTCAGGAGAAACGCTGGCGGTAATTTGAAGAGCTCGAAATCTCAGCAAAGTGTTGACCCAATGAGTTAGAAATTGCGACGGGGTCCACTAATGTATCATGCGCGACAGTGAGCCCAGAGACCGGGGAGAAACTAGGCGCGCCAGATAACCATCGAATCCGACTCCAAACTTCCGAGGAGGGAGTGAAGGTGTTAAATGAGCTAGTAAAGAAGCCCCAGCTTGCCTTCTTGCTATCGCGGATGACGCAACGGCATCGTGCACGGAACTGCTTATAGTGGATACAGTTGGCCAATGTAGGATGGTGTCTGAAAACGCGAAGAGCACACCACTGCTCACGTATTGCGTCACGGCATGCCTCGTTCCACCAAGGAACTTGGAGGCGCCGGGGCAATTCGGAGGTGCAAGGTATTGAACGTTCCACAGCTGAAAGAATAACGTCTGTAATATGAATGACCTCATCATCGACGCTAGGAAAGTGACGGTCATCGAATGTTGCTAGAGACGAAAAACGTGTACAATCGGCTTGGGCAAACTTCCAGTGTCATGGGCGCATATATGGCAGGTGTGGTTGCAATCGAAGGACACATGGAAAGTGGTCACTCGAGTGGGTATCAGCAAGGGTGAACCATTCGAAGTGCCGAGCTAGCAGAACAGTACCGACCGAAAGGTCCAGATGAGAGAAATTTGTCATGGAGGCAGACAAAAATGTAGAGTCCCCAGTGTCGCGACAAACAAGGTCCGCTTGGTGGAAGACGTCTATCAAGAGTGAGCCACACGGGCAAGGATGTGGAGATCCCCAAAGTGGGTGGTTTGCATTGAAGTCCCCAACCAGCAAATAGAAGGGGGTGTAAGCTGACCAACAAGATGAAGGAGATCAGCTCGTGCCATTGGTGTGGATGATGGAATGTATACAGTACAAAGAGAGAAGGTGGATCCAGAAAGGGAAAGACGGACAGCGACAGCTTGGAAGGAAGTGTTTAAGGGGATTGGGTGATAATGGAGAGTATCATGGAGAAGAATCATGAGTCCTCCATGTGCTGGAGTACCTTCAACAGAGGGGAGATCAAATCCGACTGACTGAAAATGGGGGAAGACAAAGCATCCGTGGGGACACAGCTTTGTTTCCTGAAGACAGAAGATGACCAGCGAGTAGGATCGTAAGAGGATCGACAATTCATCCCGATTGGCTCGAATGCTGCGTATATTCCAATGGATAATGGACATAGGGTGGACAGAAAATGGAAGAATGTGACTAAGGTTGCCCTCAACTCAACGACAGCTCAGAGCTTGCGACTGACAGCGTGGAACGGCAGTCAGCCGAAGGCAGAAGATCCTGATCCATAGGTTGTTCAGGAGCAGCTCCTGCCACCAGCGATCGGCCGGTTGATCGGTCGCCAGCAGTGCGCCTCGGCGACACAGAAGACCGCCGAGGGTGGCTACCGCCAGGTGGTGCTGTAGATGAGACACGCCGTGGCGGAGAAGGAGAGGAACTGGGTTTCTTATTAGACTTCTTGGTAACAGGATGTTTAGATGAAGGAGGAACTGATGGTTGTGAATTTGGGGTATGTAAAAAATCTTCACGTGTAGGCTCCTTTTTGGAAGTCCGAGTGTCTGACTTTGGGCTCGAGATTTAGCAGAACCCAATGAAGGGTGAGCCTTAGAGTGAGCAGGCGAAAGTGGAGAGGTTGAACGGGCGATCTTTGCGCTGGCCGATCTGACGACCGTGGCACTAAAGGTGAGATCACAAGTCTGCGTGGCTGCCTCCTTTGTTGGCCAGGGAGAGGCAAGGACAGTGCTGTATTTACCTGTCTGAGACACAGTGGGCTTTCGACTGGCGAATAATTTTTGAGCAGCAAAGGTCAACATCTTTTCCTTCACTCTGATTTCCTGAATGAGCTTTTCATCTTTAAAAATGGGGCAATCTCGAGAGGAAGCAGCGTGGTCACCCATACAGTTGATGCAATGAGGGGATGGAGGTGGACAAGCACCCTCATGGGCATCCTTGCCACACATAACGCATTTAGTCAGATTGGAACAGGACTGGCTGGTATGATTGAACTGCTGACACCGATAGCAATGCATAGGGCAGGCTCGTCCAAACTGTACCCCTGGGGCACTAACACCCGCGATCACCCGCGGCCAGCGCCCCGGGCGAATTTGTATGTTGTCGCAGTGGCCGAGCCGTGTCGCTTAGCTGGCTGTGCAGACCGCCCGCTGAGCCTCGCCATGCCGCTGTACGCAAATATTGCAATAGATAAAAATTTATTTTGCGACCACACATCGCTGCCCTTTTCAGCGGAACTGGGGGAGAACGCATCTAAAATCAATCTTTTTTGTTAGCTTTTTATTTGAGTTTCAAGGAATGAAACAATTAATTGTTAAAGTGATAAAAGAGTTTTAAAAACAGGATTGTACAAAATTAATTATATGTTCTCTTTTGGCATGGTACGAGCAGGAAACAGGTGGGCAAAGTTTGTGCGCAAGTTAGAAATGATTGCTGAGAATTAGGAAAGCAGGGAAACCCTTTGCTGCGGGGAATCTCATCAAAAATTGCCTGGTCGACTCGGCAGCTTGTATTTGCCCACCAGACCTCACGGAAAAATTTGAAAAAATAGCTCTTTCACCTCAAACTGTTGCTCACAGAGTCGAAGATATGGTCTCAGATATGGAGCAGCAATTCATGGAGAAAGCGGCAAACTTCATTTCACTTTCTATCGCTCTTGACGAGTCCGCGCACGTTGAGGACATATCTCAGCTCGTCATATTCATTCGGGGTGTCGACGACAATCTGCGTGTCACCGAACAATTTCTCGATCTTATACCATTAAAAGACACAACCATGGGTTTGGATATATTTCTAGCCGTGGAAAACGTGTTAGAGTCAATGGGTTTAAAATGGGAACTCCTGACCAGTGTAGCAAGGGATGGAGCCCCTGCACTAGACAGCGTTAAAGATGATGTGGAGTTTTCAGATTATGTTGCAATCATTTGGGAATTACAAGAACGGTATGAAAACAGATTTTTAGAGATAAGTGAGCTTCAATCGGCCTTAGACATATTTGTTCGCCCGTTTTCCCTTCGGGCAGAGGACGTCTGACAAGTGCTTCAACTAGAGCTGATTGACCTGCAGTGCGATATCCGCCACAAGGACCGCTTTCTCATGTGTAAAACTTTGGATCACTTTTACAGCTGTCTTCCACGAGAGAAATATCCTCTTTTGCACAAGCATGCGGCCTAAGTTCTCTCAGTGTTTGGTTCCACGTATATCTCTGATTGCTTTTTCTCTCTTTTAAAGCTTGCTAAAACTAAGAACCGTTCATTACTTGACAATAAAAATTTGACTAATTCTTCGAGGTTATCAGTCTCAGGGAATATTGTACCAAACATTGACAAAAACGTTTCCTCGAAAAAGAAAAAAGTGCAAAATGTTAATTGTCTTCTTTAACAACATTGACTGTAAGAATTAAAGAGCTTTATAACCTTAATTCTATTTTTTAATAAGTTTTCAAACTTGGTCGGTTAAAATATTTACATACAAAACAGCAAACCAAGGATCAGATTTCTAAACTTTGAAAGGGATACAAAGAGATGTAGCCCAAAGTATAAGAAAAAATATTTACTTGTAACTGCCAACAGTAGGAATGAGACTCTATATCTCTTACATAAAGTTATTTCTAAAATAGAATATTTATGACTAGTTCGTTTAAGAAACTAATATAATTTTCAGAAGACGTCTATTGTACATATGATGAGTGTGCGTGTGCAGTACTAATAGAATGAACCTGTGGGTCAGAAAACAACTAAGATGTTCTTCGATTCTTGTTTTGGATATTGTTGTCTAAAGCTTTGCCTAGTAATTCTGTCTCACAAACACTAGTTGTTACCTAAACGGTAAATGGTTTGCTTGTTTTACCGCTCATCGGCCTCTTTTACAGAGGTGCGCTTCCTCTGTCATTTTGTTTGCATTGGATCTGACTGCGGGACAGTCCACCGCAGAGCAGTGCTGTGCGGTCTCACTCCCTCCGCAGCTGTCTCTCTCGCTCCTATGCCGACACTAGCGACACACAGTCGCGGACGGGGCACTGAACTACACTGCCTTGCGCCTGAGGGGTGCGGGCGCAATTCTTGGATGAGCTTGCTGTAGGGTTTGGGATATAAGGGCGAACGGGAATTATCTCATAGCCCGCTTTGATGTTCGATGGGAGTTGAACTTTGTCAAATGTCAAAAAGACAGTACGGGTTGGAACGATGTTCGTGTCAACCCTTTTCATGACTCTATGAACAGCCGTTACGCCCTGGTCAGACAGGTAGTGTTGAATTTCCTCATCGGACAATCCGTCGAGGGAGCGTGTATAAACGACCCCACGTGAGGAATTTAAAGTGCGGTGCGCTTCCACCCGGACAGGGAAGGTGTGTACCAGTGAAGTACACAGCAATTTTTGGGCCTGGAGGGCACTGTCTGTTTCTAACAACAAGATGCCATTTCATAATCTGGAACAAGACTTTACAGGACCTGCAATTGCGTCGACACCTTTCTGAATAATGAAAGGGTTGACCGTGGAGAAGTCGTGACCTTCGTCAGACCGAGAAACAACAAGGAACTGTGGCAATGATGGAAGAACTGTCTGTGGCTGAGACTCATTGAACTTACGCTTGTGAGCAGACATAGTAGAAGATGAGGAAACCATTGCGGAAGTATCCCCCATGATTACCGGCGTCTCTGATGGCGCGCTCCTCCCTTGTGGGGGGCCCCTCTCTGAGGGCACTCCCGCCTTAGGTGATTGTTCACACCTCAGGTCACACCTCCCGAGAAACGGACGGAGGGACCAATCGGCACTTTCGGAAGGTATCAGCTCGGGTAATCACCCCTCCCTGGGCCTGGCCGTTACCAGGGGGTACGTATGTGTCCTACCTGTCTACTCGGGGCGGAGAATTACGCATTCGCGTTATCCCGTCACCAGCTACACATGGAAATGCGTGGGTTGGCCTTCAGACACGCACAGGGAGGAAAAAAGAGAAAGTGAAAAACAAGGAAACAGAAAGGAAAGAAGAGAGGTCTCAAACGCCGCAGCGGAGAAAAGGGTAAAGGGAAGAGGTAAGGAAAAGAGAAGGACAAAGGAAGGACGAAGACTTGCAAGCAGAGAAAGTGAAGAATGTGTTACATTTTCGAGTGTCCGTCTCCGGATGTAGGCGCAAAACCTACTCCCAGAGGGGGAGAAAGGGAAGGAAAGAGGTGGAGGTAAGGGGGGGGGGGGGGGGGTCGAAGATGGGGAATGGGGAAGGATGCGGAAAAGGAAGGTATGCAGCCTGGAAAGGAAGGAGGGCCACATTAGCTCGGGGTCCCGTGCTCGCTACGCATGTATCCACAAAAGAACTGTGGACCGCCTGGGAGGGGAGGGGGGGGGGGGGGGGGGGGGGCGACTGTCCGACCTGACGTCCAACTTGCCCGTCTCCACAGTCATACAGTGGCGATGAAATGCTGGATCCTGGCTTGCATTGGCAGTTGCTTTTGCAAAATGCTCTGCCAGTGTCTGAGTGATATTTCCAGGTGTTGTTTAGAGACACCCCTGTTTCAGTACTGCTGCTATTGGGAAATGATTGTGTTTACCTGAAATCCTCCGGATGGCTTCCCACACTTTTGTAGAACAAACTGAACAGTTTATAAAGCCCAGAATGATCACCATGACTGTTGCTTATGCTCCTTAATTACACATAGTCTTGGCTCTCATGACCTGAAAGGCTGCGAGGATATGAGGAAGTCTGCTGTAGGGAGGCACATAAATCGCTGAAGAGCTGCACACCTGTCCTGGATTGCTAAATGACACTCATCTGTCCATCAATGTACTAGTTGCCTTCTAAGATGATCTGAAGACTTTGAAATGGATAAGTCAGTGGTATAATGGATCACTTGTGTGATGTGGCCCACCTACTTCTGGACACTGTCGCGATGTTCAAACACAGTCAGCTGGCTGAACAGCACCCAGTTAGCCCTCCTGACCATTCATTTTGGTGGGTACTGTTGAAGCAGTAATCCATCCAGTAGGTCAAGATGGAGTGGGAAGTGGTCACTGGAATGAAGGTCATCAATGATTTCCCAGTGCACAATGTCTGCAAGGGCTGGAGAGCAGACAGGAAGGTCGATGGCTGAGTATGACCCAGTAGCAGCACAGAAATTAGTGGGAGTACCAATGTTTAGGATCCACAACTCATGAGACGTCATGAGGCCCACCAAAACATGATCCCAAAGGCGAGTGGAGGTCAAGTCCCGTAGGACATGATGAGCATTCAAGTCTCCCAAGAGGAGAAATTGGCAGGAGAGTAGATCTATAAGATCTGCGAGAGCCTCAGAGTCTACTGCATCAGACAGAGGTAAATACAGTGAGCAAACTATGATCCTCCAACATGTTTGAATTTCAGCTGCAACTGCTTGCAGATCAGTAGCCAGGGAGAGAGCAGAGGAGTAGCGTGCATTGTTTACGAACACAGCAATGCATTCCTTGGCCCTTTCCCAAGTCAGGTCATCCTAGCGGTAGACTGTAGAGCCCTGTAGGACTGGGGTATTACATGCTTTAAAATGTGTTTCATGCACACACATGCACTATGGGCGATCCTGTGCTACAAGCTTCAGTTCCTCCACATGTGGCCTCAACCCATTACCATTTCACTGGAGTATGGAGGCCACTTATCATGGGGGTTGCATTTTCATGCTGTCTTTATGCCTGGGATGGGAGCCTACTGCATGAGGAAGCTCAGCTTTGGGGTGAGATGATTGCCCTAGTCCGACATCAGGTTCCGTTAGTGCTGATGCAGAATCAAGAGATGCATCAGAAAGGATGAGTTCAACATCATCGATCAGTTGACTTTCTGGCTCTGTCAGTGGTTGACACTGTCTCTTGGATTTTTTGCCCCGAGTTCCCTTTGAGGGCACAACCATGGCTATGATGGTAGCAACACTGGACAGTGGACCAGGCTGAACCTTTGGAAGGACAGGGAGCTCCGCAACAGTGACAACCACAGCCTTGTCTGAGGTTTTGAGTAGATGTATGGGCTTTGAAATAACTGCTGGCTGTTTAAGAACATAAGCAAAGGACGAGAACATTGGGGGCTGCATGGCCTTACAGATCTTTTTGGCTATTCCATGTGATATATGTTCAGTTTTTATTTTTATTTCCTTTCCTCAAGAAAGACACTGCAATCCTGACTTCAGACAGGGTGATCCCCAAAGCAGTTGACACACTTCACAGGAGATGAACAACCAACTTCTTCACAGGCAGCCTTCCCACATTTGCCACAAGTAGCTTCTGCCTTGAATCCAGCAGTAGTGTGCCCAAAGCATTGACACTTAAAACAGTGCATTGCGTTCGGGAGACAAGGTCGCACACTAAGGTGAAGGAAGCCAGACTTAACATGCTCTGGAAGTTTCGTGCTGCTGAAAGTCAGTATAAACGCGTATGATTTCACTAGATTGTCAACCAAACTTTTCACAATGTTTTGTACATCAATACCTTCCTGAGACCATTCAGCTGTCAGTTATTCTTGGTTGGGAAATGTCAACCAGATCCCTGCAAGTCACACAACCTTTGGTGAAGTTCAAGGTGTTGTGCAGTGCTGTTTCAATTGCATATTCCCCAAGGCATTGCACTTTTTGAATGTTATTCATTTGTCGGTAACTTGACGTCTCGACCAACAGGGTCCCATTTCATTTTGCAAGCACTTGACAGATTTTAATGTTCCAGCAATGCTCATCAATCCTTTTTGTATATAAAAGGGTGAAATTTTGTTGAAACTACCCTCTATTCTTTTAACTATGAAAAACATATTCTGAGAAACAGAATGTGTTCTGTTACAAGTGACTGAATCAGGGGGACTGGCTATCTGAGCCTTTTGTTAGACTGGGTGCTGTTACCTTCCAGCAGCCCACTCTTTCTGCTTGGAGGAGGAAGAGAAAATTTCCAAGGATCCATCTTGGCCCCACAAGTAGCTAGGGAAATACAAGTCCACTGAGACAGAGGCCCACATGCCTAGGTAAGCCTTACACAACTGAGATGCAGTAGGTTCCCCAGAGGTTGCCAGCTAATGGCTGCTCCACCTCAACAGCCACACCTTTCCTCAGCACACATCACACCTTGAGATTGAAGATTTTTTTTTTTTTTTTTTTTTTTTTTTTAATTTCATCGTTGCAAGTCAGGCAGTCAAGCGAAGAGCCCTGTTCCCTGTGACACACAATGTTCCACCACTGCACCACACTGTGCATGCCCAGAACTTACAGGGACAGAGGACTGGTGGCACAGGAATCTACATGTTTGTGTACTCTACAGCTCTGAAGAAGGGTTTACCTGAAAGCTAGCAACATTTTCAGTCTTGTTTACGCGCCTCTCAGTGCCTCATTGTCTCAACTGTTTTCGTGAATTGTTACCTTTATTCCTTTCATTGTTATATTCCATCATGGACTTTCTGTTATCATATCTAAACTACATACAAGACAGTAGTGTAACCAAATCTGGAACATTGCTCCAACATTTAGAGTATTTATCAAGTGGACCTGATAGCAGACATCGGAGGAATTCTCACATGCTTCTAAGGCTGTAACAGGTCATTACTGTCCATATGCAAGTGTTATGGCAAGAACAAACATGATTTGTGGAACATATTACTTTATAAAGCAACATGTGCATACCACTGAATACATTAACTGGACAACAGTCATACAGTGTAAAGAAAGGTGGAGCAATCATTTGCAATCGCTTAAGTAATGCAGTTTCTTTAGTGGCTCACTGCTTCTATAAACACATCTGTGAGCTGTACAGATGCACATTCTCTCAAATAGTGCGTCTTGAGTGAAGGTACATCACTCCTTCCTGCTAGATGGTGGGAAAACCACATACATACGCACTAGGCACAGAAAAATGCACAACACGAAAAAGAGCACTGCTGCTGAAAAAGTGCTGGTACCAAGGGTAAAAAAGGAAAAATGAAAAGAAAAGAAAAGAAAAAGGTTCTGAGATCATGGGTCATGAAAACATGAAAAACACCAATCACAGCACTAATATCCGTTTCATCACCCAATAATTGCAGCTGCCATAGCATGTCAGGCACCAGTAAGTAGGGGTGGAAGCGATGACTCATGAGAGGCCATAGGGCTGGAGTGGGGATGGCACTGGTGATGACGGTTGAGGAGTGCGGGCAGAGGCAGGAGCTCCAGACAGTGATCCATCAGGCAGTGACCGCCTCTGCAGCATGAACTAGACCGTCTGTGACACAGGAACAAGCATCGGTGGCAGCAGTGGTAGGCCCTCCAGAATAGGTCCTGCCATGTGCAGCTGCAGATGGTCGAAGTGACAAGACATCCGCACATCAGGAGTACAGACAATGCACAGGTACCGGTGCAAGAAATGCTTGATGATGACAGGTATCCAGTTCAGCCAAGAGCTGAAACCACAAGTCCAGATTGGTGCACCTGGCTGAATCCATTGTGGAGCCAGCGATGCCCACAGACGTGGCATCAGATGCAGCAGGTGAGGAGGGTCCGTGGTTGGTGTCCATGTAGCATGAATGCAGGCCTCTTGCCCTCCACCAGAGTGAAACAGTGCAAAATCAAAAAATGGTCTAAAGCAAATTCAGGGGACCTGCCAGATACATACTTTTGCATGCGAGTTTTAAATGTCTGAACCATACATTCAGCTTCACCATTAGGGTAAGGATGAAACAGGGGAGCTGTGAGATGGTGAACACCACTAACCTGACAAAAAAAAATATAAATTCTTGAGATACAAACTGAGAGCCATAATCAGTAACCACGGTATATGGAAGTCCCTCACTTGCAAACATCCTCAGACAGGGCTAAAATAGTGGACACAGCGGATGCGGATGGACAACACATCTGTAGGAATAGGCATTCACTACAATAAGCCAATGCTGATTTTGGAAGGGTCCTCCAAATTCAACTTGTAGACACTCCCATGGGTGCTGCGGCGTCAGCCTGTGGGAGAAAGATGCCCATAGGACCGCAATACACAACAAGTCGCATAATGTCCCCATCTACACCCATCCAATACACATGCTGGTGCGCTAAAGCTTTGGTGTGAGAGTCGCCCACTGACCGACACACAGAAGCCGCAGTACATTAAGGCGTAAGAAAGTGGGAAGCACAACCTGGGGAGCAGCATCCTCCATAGCTAACAGAAAAACCCCATCAAACACATAAAGACAGTGCTGGAGGATGAAGTAATTATGCAAGGGATCAGGGGCATGGTCCAGGTGCTTGTCTGGCCAACTGTCCTGCACAAAAGAGAGTACATGAATAAGAACAGGACCCGTGGCAAAGGCCAATGTTATTGTGGCACTCGTGATGGGAAAACTATTGAGCACATTCTGGTTCTGAGAATACCACTGCCGAGCAGAAGTTAAATTCTTAGAAGTGTAAAAGTGTAAGGAATGGGTCATTCAGACCCACCCGCATATTATGTGAACCAACATCACACCAAGACCGTGCTGAGAGGCATTTGTAGCCAACATGACATGCCGACCTGGCTGAAAAATGGCCTGACACAGGGCAGATTGAAGCTTTGATTTAAGCAAAGCTAGCACTCGATCACAAGCTAGGGACCACAAAAAAGGTACATTTTATGTAGAAGCACGTGCAGTAGCTGAGCAACAGTGGATGTGTCAGGTAAAAATTTATGGTAGTACACAACTTTACCTAGAAAGACCTGTAATTCCTTAATGGAGGTTTGCGGAGGCTAAGTCCCAACTGTCTCAACATGGTGACACAACGGCTTGACCCCTGTGCGAGAAACTTCAAAACCTAGGTGCTCAACTGATCACTGAAAAAATTGACATTTGGCAAAATTGCACTTGAGACCCACAGACTGCAAAACAAAAAACAATGATCAGAGATTGCTAAAGTGGTTTTCAGTGGAAGAACCCAAAACAACAATATCACTGAGGTAATTGATGCAGCCAGGTACAGAGGGTGTCAGCTGTTCTAAAAAATGATGAAAAATTGCAGGCGCTTTAGTAACACCAAAAGCCAAGAGCTGATATTGGTATGGGGCGAAAGGTGTATTGATAGCGAAAAGGCACCTAGTGGCTTCTGACAAATCAGTCATGGAAAAGTAAATGCTCCTTGACAATTTTGTGAGCAACTCATCAGGACATGGCAAAGTGTATGTATCTACAATGGACTGTTCATTAATAGTGACAATGAAGTCACCGCAGAGGCGAAGCTTACCTGTCATCTTCTTAATAATGACTAATGTGTAGTCCATTCACTGCAAGAAAAAAGCTGAATGACATCAAGTGACATAAAATGGTCTAATTCGGTCTTGATAGAGTCACACAACGAGACAGGCACTTGTGCCTCAAAAAAACAAAGGCACAACTCTTTCATGGTAATGTGGGCATGAAAACCAGTAGAACAACCTAGCCCAGGTGAAAACAGAGAAGAAAACTCTCAGAACAGAGGGACTCCTGTTGCTGTTATGGAACTTGATCTCAGACTAAATTTACCTCATAGCAATAGAGAAACCAAAAGCATTAAATGCTTCTAACCTGAACAGGTTTGTGGTTTGGGAATGATCCACAACAAGAAAGTTGAGAGGGCGATCAACAGATTTGTAAGAGACAGGAGTGGAAACTGACCTAGGATTGGGATCTGCTGTTTATTTTAGCTAACCAACTTCAGTAAAACTTGTGTGAGGGGAGGGAAGCCCAAGTCCACATATGTGTGTGTGTTTACTGAAGTCACTGCAGCTCCCTGCAGCTCCAGTGCCCACTTGGGTTTTTGGCAGTTTATTAAACACACACAAGTCAACTAACAATTTGCTCAGAGAAACAGTCATTGTAGAGATACAGTTTATGTCCATCAGTACTACTGTATCCACCATGTTTTAAGAGGAGCTACACACTAATGCAATGTGGCCTTTCTTTTGACACTTGTTGTAAATGGCCCAACACTTAGGGCACACAGCACGCTCGTATTGGATGGAGCAGTAAGAGCAAGATAGAAGGTGGGCATATGGCCACTGCTGTGATGTGGCCTATTGCTGCTGCTGTAACTGACGCTGCACCATGCAATGCTAAGTTGAAGGTTGTACTGCTGCAATGGTTACCACATCACTTGCAATGTGCCTAACAGGGGTTGACAGCAACTTCCGATACTTTCCTCCAAGCAGGAATTTGATCGCCTATAGCTCATGACACTTCAAAGGACTGTACTATACTGAGCACATCCTTAAGTGGTAGAATCTCACATTGAAGTGCTTTTTCATCAACTTCCCTATCTGGTGCCAGATGAATAACAACATCAAGCACCATGTGATCAGCATAGGATTTGTGATGGGTACTACTGACAAATTTATGACAATGGCTCAAACCGTGTAATTCCGCAGTCTACACTTTGTAAGATTGGTTTGGGTTTCTGACAATGGTAAAATTTGATATGCATCATAATGACATGCATTCTGTCACCGTAATAGGTTGAGAGAAGGTTGCACATTTCATCAAATAATAAGCTGGCCGGTTCTTGCAAAGGCACAAGCTGGCAAAACTGATACAAGTGCAGTGAAAGCCAGAAAAAAAAAAGAAAGCCCTACACAGCTTTGCATTTCCCACATGAAAAACCTGGAAATGTTGGCATAACTGTGTCTTGTAGAAGTCCCAATCTTCAGCCGATTAATCATAGGCTAGATAGGACAATGATTGCAGTGATGGTAGAGTAACCTGCTGCAAACGTGCAGACGTTATTTGATTGAGGATGGTGATGAGAGCCTCCTGTTCTTCTGCGAAAGGTTGCTGCTGGGCAATGAGATGCTGGAGTATTTCTTCCATCAAGATGTTTGTTGGGTGACTTAGCACTGATACTAACACATGGAGAAAACATAACTCTCACTCATCATCAAGTTTGTTATAGCAAGAACAAATGTGATTTATGGAACATAGTACTTTATAGAGCAACACATAAGATGCAGGTTGTGCAAAGCACTGAACACACTGACTGGATAACAGTAATACATTGTAAAGAACAGGCTGAGCCCTCATTTGTGATCGCTTAAATAACAGTGTTTCTTTGGCGGCTCCCGTGAGCGTGCCATCGGGCTGACCCAGGTAGCCTCTATAAGCAGCCCTGTGAACTGTATGGACATGCACACATTGAAATCGAGTACATCATGAGTGAAGATACACCAGTAAGTATAAAGATGATCAGGTAATAAGAGTCTCAAGGATGGAGGTAATTTTCTTCTATAAAAACCATCTTTGGTAAATTTAGAGAACTGGTATTCAAGGTAGACTATGCAACATTTCTTCTATGTCCATAACATACCTCATATAGGGATCTTGAGATAGTGCTACATGGAAGGATACAGACAGTCAAGTTTCCCTCACACCTCCACCATGCACTGTTAGTGAAGTATGTGTGAAGATTTGACAGGATATTGTGCCTCTAATTTGTTTCCTAAATTTTGTGACAAGAAATCAAATAATAGATTTTGATGAGTGCCTAGTGCTATGAAGTGTTTCTTGTTCAGAGAAGACTTCTGTAAATGAAATATAATTCCTAGCTTTACAAATGAGATCATGAACTGTTCTACAGGGTGCATATCTATCCAGTGTATGGTCAACTATTCTTTTAAACTTGAGCCACAGTTCATCTACACACTCCTGCCCTGTGCTGACAGTTTCAAGTTCTTCATTGGGATATGACACTACTGATTTTTTTTTTATCTAGTTTACTGAACACACATATCTTTCTACTTGTTTTCAAACAATCTAAACTCCAGGTAGAAATATCAATATCAACAATGCAGAAAAAGATAGATTGCTACCTACCGTAAAGATAAAATGCTAAGTTGCAGACACACAAGAAAACAGTGGCCGAGTCTCATCGAATGCTCTCAAGTATGTATGGTAAGGACACTATTAGTGAAAGAACATGTCATGAGTGGTTTCAATGCTTCAAGAATGGTGATTTTAATGTCATAGACTGGCATAGTGGTGGAAGAGAGAGTGTTTTTGAAGATGCAGAATTGGAGACATTCCTGAGTGAAGACTCACGTCAAACTCAGGAAGAATTGGCACGATTAGTGGGAGTGACACAGCAAGCCATTTCAAAACGTCTCAAGGCCATAGGCATGATTCAGAAAGAAGGAACTTGGGTCCCGTGTAAGATGAAACCAATAGACGTTGAATGGCGTGTGTGTGTGTTTGTGAACAGTTGATTCAGATGCAAAAACGGAAGGAATTTCTGCATCGCATTGTGACCGGGGACAAAAAATGGGTTCATTACAATAACCCTAAATGCAAAAAATCATAGGGGTATCCCGGCCATGCTTCCATGTCGACGGCCAAACTGAATATTCTTGGCTCCAAGATCATGCTCTGCATTTGGTGGGACCAGCTCGGCGGCGTGTACTATGGGGTGTCAAAACCAAGTGAAACAATCACAGGTGCTAGTTATCGAACGCAATTAACACATTTGAGCAGAGCATTAAAAGACAAACGGATTTCTGCATCACATTGTGACTGGGGACAAAAAATTGGTTCATTACAATAACCCTAAATGCAAAAAATCATAGGGATATCCCAGCCATGCTTCCATGTTGACGACCAAACTGAATATTCATGGCTCCAAGAACATGCTCTGCATTTGGTGGGACCAGCCCAGCGTCGTGTACTATGGGGTGTCAAAACCAAGTGAAACAATCACAGGTGCTCGTTATCGAACGCAATTAACGCATTTGAGCAGAACATTAAAAGACAAACGGCCACAATACAGCGAGAGGCACAATTGAGTGATTTTGCAGCACAACAACGCTTGGCCCCACACTGCAAAAGAGCTCAAAACGTAATTGGAAATGTTAAAATGGGAAGTCCTACCCCACTCGCAATATTCTCCAGACATTGCTCCCTCTGACTATCCCATGTTTAGATCAATGGCATATGGCCTGGCTGACCAACACTTCCGATCTCATGAAGAAGTTACAAATTGGATCGATTCGTGGACTGCTTGAAAAGATGAACAATTTTTTTCCACACAGGATTCATATACTGCCCAAAGGACGGGAGAAAGTAGTGGCCAGCGATGGAAAATACTTTGAATGATACATGTGTAACAAATTTGTTTCATTAAAGCCCCAAATGTTGGGGAAAATACGGTGGAAGCAAAGTTGTAGACCTTATAGTATAAATGAATGGTGTGTGTTTCTCTTTCTTTTTCTGATATGGATGTGACCAAAAGCTTATGTTTAAGTGTCTTTTAACTGTGCCCGACTGCAACTTTCTACTTGTTTTAGTCATCCTTTGAACTATGGTAGTCATTGTTGCCACATCTGCCTCATGGTCACTGATAACAGTTTTGATGTGGACATTCTCGAAAAGTTCAGGTTTATTTGTTGCCATTAGACCTAAAATATTTCCATCAAAAGTAGGGTTCTGAAAAACCATATGCTCTAGATAGTTTTCACATAAGGCATTTAGTAATGTTTCACAGGATGTATTACCACGTCCACTACTAGAAAACTGTGATTTTCCCAGTTGATGTTGGATGATTAAAGGCTTCACCAACGATTGAGGAACTGACATACATGGTTTTGGTTACATCAGGATATGTGGCTGGTGGGTGACAGGAGGACCCAATTACTATTTTATGCCCACCCTGGTACTGAGCCTCACCCAAACAATCTCACATGAGGCTTCAATTTCTATCTCTGAGGATCTTAGTTTCTTGTCCATTGCAACAAATACACCACCTACATTTCCCATTAGCCTGTCCTTTTGATATACACTTAAATTTCCCCCACAAATCTCAGTGCTATCAATTTCAGGTTACAATCAGCTTTCTGTGACCAGTATTATGTGAGCCTCACTGCTTTCCATGAGTGTTTTAGATCCTGGTGCTTCCTTGCACATGCTTCAGCAGTTAACTACTAGCATTTTAATACTCTCATCTGTGGGTGGCAATCTTTTGGGTCTTGCTTGTATACTTCTGATTCTCATACAACTGGATGGAGAGTTGCATAATAATAATAATAATAATAATAAAAAAAAAACACGCTTATGTGCATCCCATTCACGGTCAGGTGCCTGGGTAGAGCATCTGAAGTGTAGTGTACACATGACCCATTTAAGGGAACCCTACAGTTCTCAACCCTATGGCACAAGTCCAGGAAGTCACAATTTTCCTTGTCACAGGACATTCTAGTTCTCTAATTCAGTCCTTCCACTTGACTCACAATCAGGCAGACACAATTAGTTCTGGAGACAAGCTGCTAATCGTGAGCTTCCTTGAAACTCAACTGTGCTTTTCTCAACCTTCTCTGCCAGTCACTGGAATGATACAAGTGTGAACTTGGAGCCTGGATGATGGGCATCATTTGCTCCATCATATGCCACAATCTGCAGTTAGGTGCACCTTGTGCCCTCAATGCACAAAACAGATGCTAATATCATAGCTTACTGACTAATAGAAGAGCTACAGATCACAGGCCACTTGAAGGTGGAACACAATTCTGCAATAGGTTTCTAGTATCCTGGCCCGATGAGTTAGCACAAACAACACATTGATTGCCATAGTATAGTTGGGTTACCGACCCCTTGGGGCCATTTACTTTTTTTCAATATCCTGCTTTAGTTTGCTCCAAGTAAACTTGTTAAGTGCAAATAAAGTGAAAATATGGCATTTTAGTACCTTTCTTTAAAAATTTTTTTGGGTGAGTTACATATGATTCACATGGCCCCAGAGTAAAGGTACCAGGTGTGTCATTTGCTATGTCGCTAATAATTTTAGGTTTGTACTCCTGTCAGTTTTTCATTCCACAGCATTATTTGTGTGTGCTGTTCCACTATTGCTTTCCTGCATTGTTGTTACAGTCTTTATACAGTGTTGTTTTCTCCATAACAGAGTGATATTGTGGCAGAAGAGAATGTTTCGTAGAACTTACGAAGATTAACAAAGGCATGAACAGCAGCTTTTAGATGAAGTTACAGACATAAGTGAAGAAATTTCTGTGTCTTTATTTGGTCATAGGTCAGATGAATTTTTACCAGAGGAGACTGGAAGCGAAACCGGAAGTTCTGATGATGGAATCACATCAATGAAGGTAGGAATAAGAGTTTTATGTCCACATTCAGTCAAAGAACCAGACTTCACAGCTGTAAAAACCAGGCAACAAAGCACCTATAACCATGTTAGTGCCGTAACTACTGCAGTTGATTCAGGTTCAATTGAAGTAAGTGTAATATCAGAAAGTTCTGAAGATGAAGATGACACACTTTAGAACAAATTCTAATGAGACTGTCTGAGGGCCAGTTGTGGGTAAAAATATGAAAGACTTCACATTTGTTCACTCCAGTTCTGGTGTAAATGCTTCTGTTGCACTAACTCTCAAAGGCAAGACACCACACGATTTCTTCAAATATTTTGTCACTGATGAAATTTTAGAATATGTGACTCAACAAACTAATTTGTACGCAAAACAAGTCTTAGAAAGTCATTCAGTAACTGTTAATTCATGACTGAAAAAGTGGACTGCTGTCAGCAAAACTGAAATTCAACATTTTTTTAGGATTTTTGTTATGGGTGTCACTAAATGTAAAACAGATGATTCCAAATTATTGGTCAAGAAATATGCTCTATCACAACAATGTAAAAAATGTTATGTTACACAATCGTTTTGAACTGCTTTTATGTATGTGACATTTTTCCGATAACAACCAGTGCCCACCAGGAAACTGCTTATTCAAAATTCAACCTCTTATTGACAAATTACTTCAGAGATTTCAATGTGCAGTTGTGCCAGAGAAAGAAGTTTGCATTGACGAAACACTTGTGCCATTTCGTGAAGACTGAGTTTCATTCAGTATACAAAGAATAAGCGCCATAAATTTGGAATTAAATTGTTCAAACTTTGTCCGAAGGGTGGCTACACCTGGAATATGAAAGTTTACTGTGGGAAGAATGTGAATTCTGGTGTTCCTCTTGCCACTTCTGTTGTTATGAGCCTTATGAGAGGATTACTAAATGAGGGCAGAATCTTATATACAGACAATTTTTACACAAGTGTTCATCTAACACACCAGCTTCTTGAACAATCAACACATTTAGTTGGTACTCTAAGAACAGAAAACTGAATCCTCACGATGTTGTACAGGCAAAACTGAAGAAGGGGGAACACAAACAAAAGGAAAGTACCACAGGTGTAGTAATGCTGAAATGGAAAGATAAGAGGGATGTTCTGATGCTGAGTACTGTTCATAGAGAAAAAGAAGCAGAAGTTCTAACCAGGAAGAGCACAAAGAAAAAAAACCAGCAATGATAATTGACTATAATCAGTCAAAGTCTTTTATAGATCTTTCTGACCAAGTGAAGTCGTGCTCGCATTGTCTAAGGCGGGGTGTGAAATGGTAGAGGAAGCTTGTAATTTAATTGTTGACAGGGTCAGTACTGGTAAATGCTCATGTGATTTACCAGTACATCAACAACAAGAAGATATCAATCACAGAATTCAAAAAGGAAGTGACTTTGAGACTGCTCCATACAAAAGACGCCGATGAGCCTGAGACATCTCTCACCAAAGCCACCAAGTTACCTGTAGATTGTGCACTTGTGAACATGGGAGCAGCCAGAGGTAGGTGTACAGTGTGCTATGAAAAAATGAAGAATGAATTTGGACGAGAGCAAGCTGTCAAGAAATGCAAACAAACTGCATGGAAATGTAAGAATTGTAACTCATATTTTTGCGGGGAGTGTTTTTTCATAAAGCACAGGTGTTAGAGAAACAAAGTGGAATGACCCAATTTTTTCATTTTCATTGTTGTTGCAATTAGAGTTGAAGAATGTAAATAAAACTGTATATGGTTTGCAATCTAACTGTCTAAGTAATATGTCAAACTAAATAATAAAGAAGAAAAGTCTAATACGACTGAGCCATGTGAGTTATATATGTAACTCACAAATTCATATGTCAATAGCTACTCTTGAGCTCTTGAAAACCATAGGCCACGAGCATGATTTGCTACTGTAGCCATAACCTACCATAACACCGAGTCTTAGAACACTCCTGTGAGTTACAACTGCACCACAGAGCTTTAAATGGAAAAACGTCCGTGAGTTGTATTTATTTCACGTGGGCAGAAGAGAACACTTCCTGTGAGTTATATTTAACTCATGTGGCAGTCAAAGTGTTAAACACAGATTTCTATAGATTTTACACTCTCTAAACTGTAAGTTCAGAGTTTCTTGCGACCATTTTCTCAGCAAGCCAATACAAAAAATCTGGAAACTTTAAAATTATCAACAGGAATCTAATCAACAGTTCTGCATTTCTCTTGTCATTATCTTCCTGGTATCAGTAAAAGAAAATTGTTCTATAGTTAATAAGACTTAAGAGGTCTATTTTCTGTTACACCTCCCTCTCCCTCCACCCAGCATTAGACAGCTGTGTAAGAAATAAGATGGTAGAAAAGTAGAACACTGCTTTATTCTGAAATGTTTGAAAGTCACTGTGGATTGGACTTTACAACACAAGATACACAATGTTAACTCCAGGTAGTTGTTCCAGCCCTAAATAACAGTCTCCAACACATTGGAAACTATTCCCACTATGCTAAGAACATCAGTTGTTGCTTTCACTTTGTAAGTGATAGTATGTGCAAATCCTATGACGTTCAGTTTATACAAAATCAATAAATAACGTCCCTCATTAACCTTGCAGACCATTTATAACTACTGAAGAACTTCAATGTTTGGCCAACCTCCCAACCCCAGAAACATGAGGAGAGGGCCAGATTATACATCTGAGACTCTATCACTCTTTTGATATCTACCTCAAGATATTAGTCAAAACAAAACGTGGAACTTGTGGTGTCATGAAGTATTGATACCACACCAGGCAGAAAGCATCCTGAAGTTGGCAGTAAACCAGGTGACGGCTCCGCCAATCTGCAACTGTCTTAAAGCCACCCCTCCATCTGTATGTACATACGTAATCACCACTGAGCCGGCATAAGATGACACCGCAATGAGGTCAGCCCAGTCGACTACCAGTCTACTTGCACAATCAGCTGAAGCATCAGCCGTTTATAGTAGTGTTTCTGTACTCTGATCATTTATGACAATTATGCTCTGTTTACAGCATCTCTTGGACTTGCTATATGAAGTTACGTGAGCATTGTGTTATTCAGATTATGCATACTTCTAACCATTTCTGCTTTCTGTATAAGCACCCAACTAATACTCGGCACCCAGCTCTGGTGGATACAATAGAATCTAAGATCAATTAAGTCATTAACATGGCAAAGAAACAAACCTCAAGAAACAATTAATGAATGAGAATACCAACATCAAACTTGACCAAAAAACAACCAACAAACTAATGGGACCTCCATGGAACTGGGTGGAGAATTGAAGAAAAAAAAAATGTTATTCATTCACTGAAGTCAGCAAATAATTTTACATGGATTGGCATCTCCACTAGCTCTATAGAGGTCTAGCAAACAACACTAGACAAGCCAGAAGGAACGTATACAGCATGAAGAATGTCTTAGTGCTGGGAACCCACATGGCAAATGGACTATGAACTAATCACATATATGACAGGCGTGGCACTACCAAGACTACATACCATATTGTAAACAAATAGATGAGTAACATATACCACTGCAACATAAAAACAAGAACATCCCAGGCCTCAGCTATTTAACACATGATGTCACATTTTAAAGAGAACTGGATATAATATTAACATGGAAGATTCATGTACATGGAAAGTTTCTTCCAGATTTCCAGTCTTTTGAATAGAACACTAATAACAGAATGTCAAGAGGTAAAAGTTAAATAGCACATATCCTCCCCTCTTCATTTTTGATAGCTTATGTACAATATAAATGCATGCATCAAAATACCCATTCTAGACTTGTTCATTATCTAATTTAGGTTTTCTGAACTTACATTGTAATTTTAGTTTTTAAGACAAAAAGTGCTTTAAAGTTGGCCAAATGTGTTAAATATGGCATGAAAACATAAACGTTAGACAACACTACAAATCAATCTACTATGAAAACCTATATTCCATATTCACATTTGTTGGATTTGCCAACTCAACCAAATTATCAGCCTTGAAACTTACACACCAGATTAGCCTGTCACCACAAGCAAGTTTCACACACACACACACACACACACACACACACACACACACACGCACGCACAGAGAGAGAGAGAGAGAGAGAGAGAGAGAGATGATGATGGTACCTTCTGAATAGAACTCATTTCAGTATTAACTCACCGCTTACAGGATAGGAAGGTATGCTAGTCATGGATCAAATCTGCCTAGTGGATTAATGACAAGACGTCTGTGCTCTGGCCAGGCTGGATGTGGTTTTTAAGCAGTTTTGCACATCCCACTAGGTGAATACTGGGCTCCTTCCCATTTTCCATCTCAGATTTATGTAACGCAAACATTTAGTACACCTTCTCACTCTTCCGTGGACATGTCATGGTTGTTTATGTGATGAAACGGCCGATCTTGTAAGTGCAGTTGATACAAAAAACGAAATTATAAAGTTACTACAAAGTTACATTGAGGCATTAAAAACCGAACTTTCAACCATCAGGAAAGAAAACGATACATTAATACAAGAAAAGAAGTCCTGTGTGTGTAAAAACCATTAAACAGAAAAGCAAGATCACAAAAATACGAGTGAATGATCGAACTTTAAAAACATCATCATTTGAAGTGTTCCCGTTGATGTCTCGGTAAACTCAGTAAGCCAAAAACTGGAAGATAAATATAAATGGAAGGTGGTGACAAATGGCAAAATGAAAAATAAGGCAACAGATACGCAACAAAAGGAAAATGACTTTTTAATAATTGGCGATTCACTGTTGAAGAATATCGCTGTCTCCAATTGCAAGATCAACGTACAACCTGGAATTAGAACGCAACAACTCGGTAAACATTTTAAAAGTATGGTAAATGCAAGACAAGCTACTACAGAACCAGATTCTGAAACCAGACATAATTATAAAGTGGTGCTTATAGATGTTGGAACGAATTCGTTAAGGAGCAGCAGTGAGGAAGAAATGGCAAACGAAACAAGAAACATGATTTGTTCTGCAAGAAATATGTGTGCAAGATCTCAGCTGATACTTAGCGGAATCATAAACAGAAGGTCAGGGAGTGAAAAATATATCACCAAAATAAACTGTGCTCTTAACGAACAATGTGATCATCTTGAGGCAGTTTTTGTAGACCCAAACAAATTCCTATGTGAAAACTCACTAGCGAAGGATGGCTTGTATTTAAATAGACTGGGGTCTGTAACATTCAGCAGAATGTTTGCAGATGTCTGCAAAATCATTAGAAGAAAGGGAAACTAATATGGCCTGAAGAGGGTGAAAAATCATACACTCTAGCTGGAAAAGAAAAATATAAGCACCAAACAAAAAAATTTGCCTCAGAATACAGCTCATAACATGTAGAACAACAAAAGAAAAATTACATAAAAGTACTTGATCAAAATATTCACTACTTTGGTAACAAAAAAAATTAGAAGCAGAAGTACTCCTGAGTGAAGTAAGACCAGACATATTATGCATCAGTGAACATGGACTAACTGAAAGTAAAATAGGTAATGTTGCAATAAAGGACTAAAAACTAGCTAGTTACTTTTGCAGATCTAAATATAAGGGTGGTGGCATTTGTATATAAATTAAAACAGGTACTCTCCTAAAGAACGTAAACAGTGAAGATGATACATTGCCCATAGCAAGAGAAAAAGACTTTGAAGTTACTGGTACAGTGACAGAGGATTTTAGAGAGTTTTGTGTGTACAGATCACCATGTGGCAATATTAGCATATTTCTGAAAAAAATTGCTAGCTTATTGAGAATGAATATGAAGAGAAACCTTATTATGTGTGGAGACTTCAACATCGACATGGGAAAAGGCACAAAAATAAGACAGGATTTTGAAGAATTGTTAATACAGCACAACATGAAAGTAACAATAACTGCACCAACAAGAGTGACTTCACAAAGTGAGACAGTTATTGACAACATAATCACTAATATGTGTAACTATGAGTCACATGTAGTTCAGACAGAAATATCTGATCATCATGGACAAGTAATCAGCTTTTGCAGAAGTAATGACACAGTGTCAGAACCAAAACGAACAACCAAAGAAATTAGGATCATCAGTGAACAAAATATCAACATCTTTAGAATAATGTTAAGTAAGGAAACCTGGAATGAAACCCTACAGGCCCAGAGTGTAAATGAAAAATATGATGCATTTATTTCAACAATTAAATACCATTTTATGTAGCATTTCCCAAAGTAAAGAGACAAGAAAGGCTGCAAGATCAAAGTGAATTACCAGTGAAATACTAGAACAGCGAAGGAAGCTGCAGGATCTCATACGGATGGGCGAAGCTGAAAACAATAAAATGTTTTAAAAAAGTATAGAAAAACAATAAGAGAAGCAAAAGCAATTGACACCACCATTACGAACTCCAAAAACAAGGCAAAGGTAGACTGGAATGCAATTAATGCTGAAAGAAAGGAAAAAGATTGGTTAAACAAAGAAGAAGGCATTAGGTCAATTAAAATAGACAACACAGTGGTCACAAATGGTATGGAAATAGCAAACATACTGAATAATAACTATATCAGTGTAGTAGAAAGCTTAAAATTGGAAAGAAATAGTCAAAAACAGAAGATATTAAGGTACCAAAAAGATCATGCAGTACTATGTCCTTAAGATCAGTCACGAAAGATGAGCTACGTAAAACTATACAGAAACTGAAGTCCAAGAAAACAGCTGGTGATGAAATATCAAATCATGTAATAAAGCTGGTAAGTGAGCAGATAATAACACCACTGCTGAACATAACAAACTGTTCTTTCAGATATGGAATTTTTCTAGAAAAACTGAAGACAACGAAGGTGGTGCCAGTGTACAAGAAAGGGGATAAGGACACCCCAACAACTACAGACCAGTTTCACTTATATCAGGTTTCTCGAAAATCCTAGAAATGTTTATGTATACAGGATTAGGTAACTATTTGGACAAACATAAGATTCTCATACCCTCACAACATGGTTTCAGAAAGGGTAAATCTACAGAATCAGCAACTGCCAGTCTAACAGAATACATTTTACAGTCCCTAGATGAAAAAAGGGGTTGTCTCTGCAATGTTTCTGGATATTTCAAAGGCATTTGACACCATTGACCAGGAAATGCTGATACAAAAATTAGGCAACTATGGCATTCGAGGGCGACCAGGTGAATGGATAAAATCATACTTGTGCAACCGCAAGCAGTATGTATCATTAGGAAACTCATACCAATCAGAAACCAAACCCATCAAATATGGAGTGCTGCAGGGTTTGGTAATGGGGCCATTGCTACTTAATGTGTTTGTTAATGATATAGGTGTTGAGGAGGAAGAAGAAAAGAAAATATTGCATGCTATGACATGACAATACTAAATAGTGACCAAAATATGGAACAGCTTGAGAGAAGAGTATACATATCTGCAAATGTCACAGCTCAATGAACTGGTTATAAATCTAAAAAAGACTATGTATGCAGTGTTTAAAAACAAGGAAAAGGCTGTAGACATGGATTTAGAGGTTGATGGGAAAATGCTGGAAGAAGTAGAATCTGCTAGATTCTTAGGTATTCTTGTGGATAATGAACTGGAGAAAAAATTTTAAAAAATATTAATAATGTCTGTAAGAAACTGAGCTCTGTCTTATTGTTAATGATTCAGTGTATCATGGACTTTTCAAACCATACTTACAGTATGGAGTGATTGTGTGGGGAAACTCAAACAAACAAGAGACAAAAGAAGAGTTTACAAAAAGGCAATTAGGACCATTTTAAGAAGAAAGACCTCTGAAACGTGCAGAAACTGTTTCAAAAAGTTAGGTAGCTTAACTTTTTCATCATTGTATATATACAAAACAATAATGTACATCATAAAAGATAGTGAGAACTGGATTACAAATGCTAATGCACACACTCACTATACATGAAGGAAGAATTAAGTACGGAGCATACCCCACCGACTGGCAATGCTAGAAAAAGGACCCCAATACTCTGGTATCACACTACTAAGAAGTCTGCCTAAAAACCTGCAAGATAGTGTACTTAACAATGACTTTCCAAAGAAAATTAGAGACTATCTCATTGAAAAAGAGTTTTACAGTGTTGAAGAATACTTATGCAATTAAATTTGTATATATTGTTATTCATTATCAATGATGTAATAATGTAAGCTAAATGGGTAGAAAAATAATTGATAATGAATGTTACTACTTTGACATGTCCTATATTACTTGTACATTTACTGTACAGAATGTAATCTTACAGGCTCAAATAAAATAAAATTCAATTCCACACAGAATTTACTCTATACACAGAGAGGTTGGGCACATTGCTTCTGTTGTAGAGGAGTGACTAGGAGACTGATAATCCTTCCTGTTTCATCTCCTTAAACACTTACTCAGTATTAACAATCATACTTCCCACACTCCATACATGAATTGAACAGAAACAAATCCTAATAATGGTACAATGAAATGTACCCTCTGCCATGCACCTCACTGTTGTTTGCAGAGTACAGATGCAGATATAGACATCAGTATCTGGAATAGATAATATAAAAGCTATTCAATGACATGTAGATTGAGGTTACGTGGAAGACAAATCCGATCACTTTGATGAATTACAAATTACTTCATTTGTGGGCCAGTATCCCCTACGTTCTATTCAATCTATACTTCATTCAAGCCACTGAAAAAATAAATTCTGTTGCTCATTTGTAGGGAAACATTCAATGACCGGTGTTTGAGACAAGATTTATTTTATTTGTGTAGTCTTCTGTATTTTATAATGTGTGCACTCTGACATAAAATAGCACTAAATTATCCATGAGAACCACCTATCCAAGAAAACATCCATGACTGCTGATCTTTATCGATTCAGCTGTGGCTGATGTCCATGCATTACAAAGTATGTTTATGAAATACGACATTAACAAGCATATAGCTTCTGGCAAAAGTTTATTTACAAAACAATTCTATACAGTCTTATTAAATCTGTCTTTTATTGCTGGAATATAAAATTCATTTATACAACAACAATGAAAATACTGCATTCAGTTTAACGAGAAAATTTAGTTGCAAAAGGTAGCGTTAATTTGTACCAAACCTTTCACTATCAAACTATAAAGTATATGCCAATTATATTGTGCCACACATACATATGAAAATACCATTTGGTCATTATATAATCAAGATAGAGAAGAAGGCAACAAGTGACTTCCTGAGCTTGAAATTTGATAACTAAATTGTTGAAAGCTTACAGCAATGAACACACTCTTTCAACTGCGAATGCAGCTATATTGCTTCCAACTTTGCTTTTTATTAATCTTGAAGGACGAAGGCAGGCCATTATAATACTTTTATTAGATTCACTCGTCGTTATTCCACAATTTTATTTAACAGTGCATATTCCTCGGGCGAACAGAATTCCTTATATCTTGAAGGCACTACCATTTCGTTAATCTATTAATATATAGTTCTATACAGTACTAACGCCCTCGTGTATCTGTTTGTGATCCATAACAGCCATTACTCAGCTATCAACTAGTTATTTCTTCTTCTCTGCGCTAACAACAGTACTAATTTGCTATTGCATCTAAATGTATGACAACACAAGAAATAACGTCAGTTAACCTTTTTTTGATGTCCATACTCTCAAAGTACGATCCATTGCAATGTCTACAAAATAATCTATTGGCTTCACGATGAAAGGAATGCACGAGAGGCCTACTGCTGTTGTTATCCACTTCCTAGTGGATTTTGGAAGTTTAGTTGTCTTACTAAGAATCAGTAAAGACGCTGCGCAAATACGGTTTATTGTAAATCCAGGAATTATAACGGAAGCAAAACTTTGCCAAAGAAGAGTATCAACCGCCGCTAACATCACATTTCTCCGTCTTTGCTGCACGTTGTCGCATGGAATCTGAAATATTCATAACTTTTTGACGACACAGAAACAGCGGAAAACATACGCACTAATATACTTTCATGCTGTCTACGTGAATAAGAGTTATTATTCATTCACCTTAAAAACTTTATAGGTTTTATCTATAGTATCAGCAACAACGTACGCACTAGCTATCCCATAGCTTAGATATACCCATTTTACATGGATTAGTGGTCGAAAGGATTCACCAACTTCATTCGCGTACCCTAAATAAAAACATGAATTTCAATATTACGAAACGTAAACAACTTTAAAATCATTTCGGAATGTGTAATTCAGCGTTACCTAAGAGCCTCAATGGGCTATCTCTAAATATGTCTCTTTCTATGTCTGACATTTTTTTGCAATTCTTATTAATTTAATTCTTATTTCTTTCTTTTCTATCCAGGAACGGGTCTAATACACTGCCATTATCACAACATAAAAATATTAAGCAAATCAATTCACAAATTGTTGGCCCCCAACCAGAAATACCGCTTCGTCTGCAATTGGCAGGGGAGCCACCTTTTTAAATGTCTATATTCTGACTTACAATAAGATAGTAAGTAAGGTTTATGGAAAAGAAACTTGAAAGTTGAAACTAAAAAGGGAAGATGTCTCTCATAGGAAGCAAATGTGCTGCAGCAGCTAACAAATGGTATAATTTGGTGCACGAATGAATTTTATTATGCAGAAATTATTTGGGCATTAGATATATCTTCTCTACTAAAGTTATTTGAATTAGCGCCACTATTGTGAACATATTCGAATCAGCTGGGCCGATAACTGTGTGTATTTGTTTTGGAGTGAAAGTTGTAATCGTGATAAGTAAATTTTAACATGAAGGCGTAATCCTGCATAGGACTAAGTGCAATACTACTGAACCAGTCGTTTGTTTCTGGAATCTGGCAAATAATCTCGTGTCGCCAGCTTCTGCGGTATGACTGCCAATGTCGGAGTGCCGTTGAGTTGAAATAATGTTTGTGGGTGATATAAAAAAGGACTTTTACGGTGAATTAATTGGAAAGGTAATATTATCAGAGTGTGATGTAAACAGATTCATCATTAATGAAAGTAGTTTAATTCAGATTTGTTAAACTTCTTGCATGCAAAATTTTCATGTATTTTCATAAGGTGAACTTGTTTCGTCTTGCAGAGAATTTTGTTGCTCGTCAACCATGACGTGGATGCCATATGTGCATGTAGGATTTTGCATTGCTTGTTAAGGGCCGACAGTGTTGTTTATACACTTGTCCCAATTGAAGGAATAAAAGATTTGGAAACGGCCTACAAAGAAAATTCTGATCAGGTAAAACTCGACTATTTAAGTATCCATGAAAGTTAAGTACACATCTTTCCCCTTTTTAATTGTGGGAGTTCATTACAGTACTTTGACACTTGCAGCTTACAGTAAGATCATTCTTGGGTTAACCACATAATAAATAATTCATAGTTTTGAAAACCTTGCTTACTAGTACTTGCCCGATGTACTGCCTGTGAAAGACATCAAGGCACAACTAATGTGAGGTACACACACTGTTTTCCTATTATTTTTAAATTACACAGATCAGTCAATGAAGACCTAGATAATTGCATTATGTTTAGTTTTGTTTCCAAGCTGTTCTGTGGAGTGAAATGAATGAGTATGGAAACACATTGTTGCTATCGCCTTATGAGAACTGTCAATTTTGAGTGTCTGTAATGTGTTAGTATTCCAGAACAAAATAATTTCGTAAGATGTTAATGAAAATACTAAAACTGTTAAGTGTTATCACAGTTTAAATTTATATTACAGTGGCATGTGGTATTACACAGTGCTATCCAATATTTGTTTACAATTGAAACTGGAGGTACTGACTTAGCTGCAATCACAAATGGTGGTTAGAGCACTTGTAGTTGTCTCTATCTTACCCATAGCCAGTGATGAAATTCTGTAGTATGATTAGCGTACATTACAATTTCAAAGACTATAAACATATGAATTCAGTGTTATTTAAACTACTGAAAGTGCCATTTAATAGAGTTTTACGCAAGTATTTTAATAGAGAACTTCCCTGACACATGATAAACATGGTCCACCATGTAGCCAGAACACAATTATGTGTTTGTCATTACCCAAACATGATTCTTGACAATTCTGTCCTCATTTTCCCTGAAAATGTAATAAGCAGAAATGGGTCAAGATGAATATTGTCTGTTAGTTATTGGCTTTGACCAATGACTTAATGATAGTGGCTGCTGTGATGTCACCTTTTGTTGTGTATTTTGATAGTTTGGTTGTTAGTTGGCAAAACCAACAAATGTAAATGCAAAAAACCTTGTTGTGGTGGCAGACTTCTCTGTAGCTTAGCACAAGGTCGATATTTAGTTGGAAGATGACAATTTGATTCTAAGTTGGGAAGCCAACAGGTGTGAAAGTAGAAAATCTGGTTGAGATGACAGACTGATCTATACTTTAGCCTGTTTGGGGGGGCAGGGGGGGGGGGGGAGGGATCACCATTGACATAATGTTATAGTCGCCATGTTGTTTACAGGTTCACTGTGTTTTTTTATGGCATTTGTTACATGTTTCCTGTGTAACTGGCCAAAGCTGAATCCTAGTATTGAATATTCCTCTTTATCTGCAGAAATTCAGCATGTTCCTAATCTGTGGGCATTAGGTTATTGCTACTCTTTACATTAGTAGTCCAATTTTAGAAATCGTGCCCCACCTCACCACTTCAGATTATATTCATATGCGCAGCTTTAGTACTTTTCTTACACCATAGATCACTTTTACAAGGATATTAGATATAGCTTGGAGTTAAAGACATAATTCATATATACAGGCATATAATGAACTTCAGGCACCAGTTTGACAATGATGAGACAGGTTGTTGGCCATGGCTTTGTAGTAGAAAACATCCCAGCACTTGCCTGCAGTAGTTTAAGTTAACCATGGAAAACTTAGATCAGGATGACTGGCTGAAGATTGGAAGCTACATCCTCCCAAATATAAGGCCAGTCTGTTTAAAACCAATCTATCTGATTCAGTTTATCCCCAATGCCCATTACAGTTTTGAAAACATGTTATTTAATAATGCAAAAGGCTAGTGCTACACTGTTCATTCATTTCTTACTCACAGTCACTGTACACACTACACACACTTATCAGCTGGTCACAAAGGGATGGTGTTTGGTTCCCATTTTGTGTACCGCAACTTCTCATTTGATATCTTGAAAAAGATCTAGTGAACATGCATATGTAATGAGTTAAGTTCTGAATTAAAAAAAAAAAAAATTATGATAAGGTTTTGGGGAAAAAAGTAATATTCCATTTGTGTGGGGATGGTGATTGACTTACTGTAAGGTATTAGTTTTTATTCTTGACATACTTTTTTATGATACAATCACAACTAGGTTTGGCCTTCAAAGACCATCTTCAGATGCTAGGGGTGACACTGACAAGGTAGGAAAAGTTAGTCATGAACTGTCACCCATAGCCTCGGAAGATTGAAACAGGTTATGCTTGTACCATAGAAAACTGATTGTGTCAAAAATAAAAAAGTAGGCCCTAAGTGGATAAGGTGTTTGTTTTTCGCTTTACATACTTCTGTAGTAATATTTTTTGAAGAAGAAAAAAAGTGTATGAAAGTTTTATTTGAAATGTAAATCTTCCATTGTTATTTCCATTATTATTTACTTGTTTCATTTTTTACCTAATCCCTACTCTTTTTTTTTTTAGTAGACATAATCCTTCACTGTTTAGAAAGTGTCACTTAATGGCTACTTTTTAGCTGATCTAACTGAGTGTTATTATTAATTCTGCCCAAACATTCTAAGTAGCAGAAAACTTTTCTATTATAGTTCATTAAAATCGATGGCACTTTGTATGCTAAAGTATTACTAGTTAAATCCAGTACTTGTTTTGACAGAAATGTGGCAACACATTAAAAAATAACCAATAACAGTTAGTCAAAGTTATGACAGAAACATTACTTTGCTTTTGGTAACAATTTGATGTTCCATATCTAATATAGTGAAATCTAAATAACTGTTATCTCTTGGCAATCTATGATATTGTCAGTATAACAGAAAGTAATTATGCAGACATTTGTTTAACTGTCCTAGTGCTCCGTATTAGTGACTGCTAAGTCAGAACTGTGTTCTGTACCATAACACAATATATGTTAGCACCTCTTGGAATGGTTTAGCTGCATGAACTGAGGTGAAATGAATTGGCTCCAGGTACAGAGCTGTGAAAGTGTCTGCAGCATGTAATTTTTTTCCTGCGTGTTGGCAGAAGACTCTCTATCTGTGTCAGTACTAGGCGGAAACAAAGTACACAATGTGTATCTTACATCATCCAAGCTATTGAAGTAGTGTAATATAACTATTCATTGAAAGACATCACTCCAAATTGATGAAAACTTCTGCATTCTGGTTACAAAATTTTGGCAGTCTTGACTTAAGGGGCACCTAAAGGCGAAGTACTACATATCGAGAACTAAACAATTTTTTGAATTACTGACAACATGTACTGTCATACAGGTAGCAATACAGAATTTGATAGAATAAACTTGAAAGGAGGCAGAAAATCAAAATGAGAATTGGTACCTGGAATGTCAGAACTCTGCTACAATCAGGAAAAGTAGAAAACCTTAAAAGAGAAATGGAAAAGAATCATATGGACCTCGTAGGAGTTGCTGAGGTAAGATGGAATGGACGTGGAGAGTTGCTGTCAGATGAATATGTATTCTACTACTCAGGAGGAGAAGTAAAAGGAATTAATGGAGTAGGAATGATTATGACAAAGGAATTGGCTAAATGTGTGGAATATGTAGACTATGCAAATGACCGGGTTATTGGTGTAAGGCTGAAAGGAGCACAAAAAGATTTACTGATTGTCCAGGTGTATATGCCAACTTCAGAACATGATGACCAAATGGTAGAGGAAACGTATGATGTAATAGAGAGAATAATGGACGAAAATAAAAAATGCTGCAAAATAGTAATGGGAGACTGGAACGCCATTGTGGGAGAAGGGAAAGAGGGAAACATAGTAGGCAGTCATGGTCTTGGAAAGGGAAATGACAGAGGTGAATGGTTAATTGACTTCTGCAGGGAAAGGCAGCTGATAGCGGCAAACACATGGTTCAAGAACCACAAGAGGAGGCTCTACACTTGGAAATCACCAGTGGATAAATACAGAAACCAAATTGATTTTATACTGGTAGAAGAAAGATACAGGAATGGAATCAAGAAGGTGCACACATTACCAGGTGCAGATATTAATTGTGACCACAACTTACTTATGGCAAAAATAGAAATAAGAATGAAAAAACTGAAGAAGGCTACCATGGTGAAAAAGTGGGATTTAGAGAAGATAAGATCCAACAAAGAACAAATTACAGAAATGCTGTCTCGGGAGTTTCTAAACACATTACAAGACGAAGAAGCACCTGATAATGCCAACGAGTACTGGAATATGCTGAAAGAAGGAATCATTAAAGCAGGACAGCAAAATATAGGATATGTAAAAGGGGAAAAGGTCAAAAAAACCATGGGTCACACAAGAAATGATTTCCAAGATGGAGGAGAGAAGAAAATTGAAAAACAAGAACACTGAAGATGCAAGAAAGATATACCGAAGGTTAAATAATGAACTGCGAAGAGAAACAGAGCAGACTAGGAAAAAATGGCTAAAAGAGGAATGTGATGAAATTGAAGAACTGGACAGGAAGGGAAGATACGACTTACTATACAAAAGCGTAAAGACTGTAACATGGGAACAAAACAGAGCAGGAAGTGCTACTATGGAAATTTTGAGTAAAGATGAAGAGGTAGTGTACAAAGATCATGATGATGTCCTCCAGAAATGGGAAGAATATATGAAAGAGCTATATGACACAAATAGCAAACCAGAAACTCTGGAACTTGAATCACACAACAGTGTAAGTGATGACGAGAAAGGACCGACCATCATAATGGAAGAAGTAAAGTCTGCCATCGCTGCAATGAAAAATGGCAAAGCGCTAGGTACAGATACAATACCGGGAGAAATACTAAAATGCTTGAACCACCATGGGATAAGAGAAATATTGAGGTTATGTAATAAAATATATGACAGTGGTGAATGGCCTGAGGACTTTCTGACAACAGTAATGATTCCATTACCGAAAAAACAAGGAACCAAGAAATGCAGCGAGCACAGGACAATCAGTCTCATTTCACATGCAGCCAAAGTGATGTTAAGAATAATCAATAAAAGACTTGAAAAAGTAATGGAGGAGAATCTTGGCGAGGAGCAGTTTGGCTTTAGACGGAATATGGGCACCAGAGATGCAATAGGGCTCCTACGAATCTTGGGAGAAAGGTTTATTGAAAAAGGAAGAGACCTATATATGTGCTTCATCGATCTAGAAAAGGCATATGACAGTGTGGTTTGGGACAAGCTGGCGACTATAATGAGGGAAAAGAGAGTGGACTGGAAAACTCATTATATCTTAATCAAAAAGTTTCAGTTAAAGTGAGAGGAGAAAGTACAGACTGGATCAGACTAGGAAAAGGAGTAAGACAAGGATGCTGTTTATCACCAACTCTTTTCAACCTCTACTTGGAAAATATGATTAACCAATGCTCATTAGATGACAAAGGAGTAGAAATTGGAGGAAGAAGAGTAGGGTGTTTGAGATTTGCTGATGACATGGTCCTTCTAGCCACAGGGGGAAAAGAATTACAGGATTTGCTGGACACCATTGCAACTAATGGAAAAAATATGGAATGAAAATTAACACAAATAAAACAAAAGTATTGGCACTAGGAGGAAATAAGGAAATAAAAATTATGCTGAATGGAAAAATACTAGAACAGGTGCAAAATTTTAAGTATTTTGGAAGCAGGATAGACACCGACTGGAAATGCACCACAAAAATTAAAACAAGGATAGCAATGGCAAAAGAGGCGTTTTATAAGAAAAGGAGAATCTTCTGCAGCGGTCTGGACAGAGAACTCCGAAAGAGACTCATAAAATGTCTTGTATGGAGTGTTCTTCTATATGGCGGTGGAACGTGGACTATGAGGAAAAATGACAGAGAAAGGCTGGAGGCTTTTGAGATCTGGACATGGTGGAAGATGGAAAGAATAAGTTGGATGGACAGAGTAAAAAATGAAAAGGTACTGAGAAGAGTGGGAGAGAAATGACAGTTACTAGATGTAATAAAGAGAAGAAAAAGAAATTGGATTGGGCATATATTAAGAAAGAATGATGGACTGATAAAAACAGTTTTTGAAGGTTATGTAGAAGGGAAAAGGAAGCGAGGAAGGAAGAGATTCCAGATACTGGATGACATGATGGACTTTACAACATACAGCAGCCTTAAGAAGGAAGCAATGGTTCACTGAAAATGGAGAGGCAAAGGACCTGCTAATACAGCAGATAACTAATGATGATGATGATGATGATGATGATATTGGGGCCATGCTCAGCCAATTGCAGCCTTCTGGTTTAAGTGACACTGTGATACCAGGCCATGTCACCCAGGTGTCACACTGGAACCTCCATATCATTCTGATGCCATATTGTCCCACCATACAAGCAGTAGGCTTTATGTGGTATTGCACAATCTCATGGCATCTTACATAACCATTATCTAACAAAAATATTACAATCTTATCTAGTTAGTTATTACTACCCATTGGCAACTGCTCTCCCATGGTTCTTTTTTTGCGTAATTTTGAGCGCACTGTATGGGGATTCTTATGATGTAGAGTAAATGTGTGCTTGGCATCAGCTGTACAAATTTATTTTTTATTTTCTATTGGTTGTGGGACCATCTTCACAGCAAGAAAAAGGCTGTACGTTAAGTGCACATGCTAACGTAAAGTCTTTCTTCTTCCTGTGAAGATGGTTACTACTACCAAAATATACATCTTGAGGTATTGCAGTTCTTCTTATTTCCACGCTTACTAAGAAAACTGGTTGAAAAATTTTGCCGTATGTAAGGCACCTTTGGAGTTTTGTTTTATCCAGATGTGTCTCAGCACCTTTTGTGCTATCTTCAGTGGGTTACTTTACTTCTTTTCTGTAAAATTGGTATGATATATTAACGTTTAGAGAAAACATTTGATACAAGATAGTTACTTTTGTGAATAAAGTGATTGTTGTCAAATAATATATATAGTTTGTTTACTGTTCACAGCTGAGATATGTATACTGGGCTGATGTGTTGTATGTTGTTTGTTACAGTATGTCTAATGTTTTGGTTTTATTGCTTATTTGGGTGAATGCATGCATTAGTTCACATGACACTGTTGAATGTTTATGTTGGTAGCTGTGAGTCTGCTATGCAATCTACAACTTGTCATCTGGAAACAGCAAAAAGTAATTTTTAATTTTTGTTATTATGCATTTCTGAACAAAAATGAATATATATCGCGTTATTTTGTGTGTTACTTATGGCTTTGATGTTGTGGTGTCTGTATCCTTTATTTTTGGTGTGGCAACATGCTGATTTCTACCACTTTTGTTGTTACATAGGCATTTTCTGCATTTTTTTTGAATTTGCACAGTGTTTTTGCCACCATTATGTGTTGTTGTGGTCGTGTAGCATTTATTGTTTCATGGCATGTTTGTCAGGGTGAGATGCACAGACTTGAAGTGTTATTGGCGTTTGGTTTCTTTTTTTTTTTTTTTGTGTGTGTGTGTGTGTGTGTGTGTGTGTGTGTGTGTGTGTTTTCAGGGTTGGAAGTGGGGGGGGGGGAGGTTGTTGAATGGCTTCCAGAGTGAATGTTGTGCAGCATGGGGTAGAGGGAAATTTACTTCTGGGGGCTGATCATGTGCTGATCATGTGAAGTTTTGGTATGAGTGTTAAACATATAGAACGTTCTTCAATTGTGCAAAGAAGGTTTCATTGCACAATGATGTGTACTCATTTAGTACTTTCTTTCTTTGGGCTATTGATTTTTGGCTGTGACAGTTTTCTGCTTGTGAAACAACAAAAATGGTAGAGATCAGCATCTTACCACACCACAGATGAAGGATACAATCACCATAACATCAAAGCCATAAGTAACATGCAAAATAACGCAAAACATACTCTTTTTCATTCAAAAGTGCATAATAAACAAAAAAATTATGTTTTGCTGTTTCCAGATGACAAGTTGTAGATTGTGTAGCAGATGTACAGCTGCCAACTTAAACATTCAATAGCGTCATGTAAGGTATGAAAATTAATGCATACATCCACCCGTTCTTCCTAATAAGCCATAAAGCCAGAACATTAGACATATTGCAATAAACAACATACAGTGCATCACTCCAGTAACACACATCTCATCTGTGAACTGTAAACAATATTTGACAATAATCACTACATCCACAAATGTAAATATTTTGTACTAAATGTTTTCTCTAAATGTTAATATGTAATAACAATTTTACAGAAAGAAGTAAAATAACCCAGTAAAGATAGCACAAAAAGTGCTGAAACCTCTCTGGGTAAATCAAAACTCCAAAGGTGTCTTGAATAAGGCAGAATTCTGCTATCAGTTACTTAAACTGGTTGAAGATAAAGAATGAATTTGTACAGTTGATGCCAAATATGCAGTTCTTCAAATTTCTGGTAGCTGCAGTGAGTCACTCCATTAAAATCTTATGATTTGTATTAGTAGATGTATTTTCTATTTGTGTTACAGTACCCTACATGTAACTCTAATATATACCAGTCTCTTCTAATTTTCTCCAGGCATATTCTGAAGTTTTACCATATTTTGTGAGCAACAGTACAGAATTGTAATCAAAAGTTTTCTGGAATTCATGAAACATGGCATCAGTCTGAGCTCCATTATGGCGTCCCTTCAGATGTCAGGAGTAAACAAAGAAGGTTGGCATTCACACAGACTCTTCTTTCAGAAACCATCTTGTTTCCTAGTGTAAGATTGTGTGGCCTTGAATAGCCATCATATGGTAGCATAAAATATGTCCCATATTTCTGCAATGGTGGATGTCAGTAAGATATGTCTGCAACCTTTCTTGTAGTTAGGAACAACCTACACCTCTTTCTAGTCTGTGTTGTTTCCGTGCTCTACAGTAAATTGATGTTAGAAGAAGGGTCAGTTGCTCTGCAGTTCAATATAAAATACAATGAGGACTCCATGAGGTCCTGTAAGATAGTCAGTGTCTTCATGGAAAAATGTTTGTAGTTGCTTATGGAATCATAATTATATCCCGGCGCACACCTCCTTGTCCCAAGCAAACTGACGGGCGTGAGTATATTGCTTCAGGACTTCAAAAATGTGGAAATTGCATGGGGAGAGATGGGGATTGTATGGAGAATGTAAGGGCTTCCCAGCACAACTTCTGCAGTGTAGTCAAAACAATCTTGGAAGCCTGCAGGCAAGCAGTATCCTGCAACAGAATGATGTGGTCTGGGCATTTGGACTTGACAGCATGTTTCAATTTTTTCAGTGTGTATGTATTGCTGTGTGTTAATTGTGATGCTGTGTTCCACAAATTCAATGAGCAGGAGGCTCTTGCACTCAAAGAAAAAGGTCATCAAGATTTTCTCCATAGTGATTTTGAATGCCCACATGACTCACTGCTCTCACACAGGGCACATCTAACAGACAAATGGCACAGCAGTGAATGGTCACGCTGTTCTTTCCTGATTCCCAGTAGAGGGCACTTCTACACATGCCTATGTGCGTGACCAATGTCATCACGATGCTTGTTATATAGTCTGTCTCATTTTCATTTGACTGCCTCTTACAGGAAATGCACTTGGTATCTTCTTTAGAAAACTGCTTTCGCAGTACTGAATTTAATATCTTAGCCTTCATGTTCATCATTTTCTATTTTCATGCTGAAATTATCATTCAGTATCTGGATGGCTCACTTTTTTTGATGGATTTTATGTACGACCAGACATTAGATGAGATCTTGTTCACATGTTCACATAATGCTGCTCACATTCGATCTAGTGATACTGGCTTCATTCAGTTTTTGTTTTTTCATTTGAGTATGCAGTGGCTCGTGGGGGAAACTTTGTTAATTTGTATGCTGAAAGCTAACAAGAAAGGTTCAACCTGTGAGGCTCCTCACGAGCAAGCCATCATGTTTCTGTAAAAGTTCTGTTGTGTTTGTACAAGAGTACTGGGCAGTTTTTCTGTAGTGTTCATTTTTCAGTGGCTTCCTGTGGGTCTATAATTAGAGTATATTTCCTACCATGTTTTTCCTAATGCGAGTACACTGCTGTTTCCTTTCTCTGTCCATATCAAGCTCTGTATCCAGTAACTTTGTGGTCAGCAAAAACTGTCCTCTATTTAAGAGTGCAATTCATTTTCAAGAACACTCCTGCTCAACTTAAACTCTGTCTCTCAAGAGAAATTTTATGCAGTATGGAAACTAATGGATGAAGACAAACAAGTGTTAAGTGATATAATAGAGGATTATTTAGAGTTGACTGTGTGTATAATTTATATCATTCTGTAAAATGACATCTCTGTGGCATTTGTTTGTGTTGTAACTGTGTCGTATGACAATAAGTGCGGATGACCATAGGCTCATGGTATGAAGAAATATTAATTTCAATGGCGATGACTCTTTCTTTGAGACTAACATTGTTAGCAGCAGTAAATGAGACCATGTTATTAATATATCACAACAAATTTATAAAATGAAATGTGAATGATGGACATGTTTTAGTCCAGAAATTCCATTCTCTAAAGAAGAGAATATAGACTGTTTACTTCATTCTGAGAGAAGCTTTCATAATATGTAGTTCTCAACTCACGTAAAACTGTCATTGAGAATTGTTCTACAGACCAGTATTTACCTCAAATTACAGAAGTGCTTTATACCTTCCACCCAACATTGAGAATTAGGGTAAAAGTATGTATCAATTATTCGTACAAAGCAGTTCAGAACCTTCTTTATACCACATACCTTGCATTTGAATTGTTTACACAAGGGAAGATTTGTTACTGAACAGCATTTTACTAAATACATGAAGAACTCTTGTATGCATAGTGGTGCATGTATTTTGCAGCTGTTCGAAGCCATATGGAAAACTGTAAAGAGTGGGTTAAATGCTTTGTGTGCGTGTATCTTCAAAGAAGATATTAAACAAATGGAATGTTCCTGTATTTTATAACTGTATTAGTACACTTTGCAGGCTTTATCATCATCATATCTCTCTCTCTCTCTCTCTCTCTCTCTCTCTCTCTCTCTCTCTCTCTCATGTTCACTGGTTTGTGAAAGTATGCTTGAAATCTCATGCATGTTACCTTTTTTGTTCTCTGTGATTGCAGGTAAAATGTGTTGTGCTCATAAATTGTGGTGGTAACATTGATATAGTTGAAGCATTACAACCTGAAGAAGATGTAAAGTTCTTCATACTTGACAGTCATCGACCATTTGATGTTTGCAATGTCTATAATAATACTCAGGTAGTTATTTACATTCAGGTTCATTTTATACTACACCGATGTTACGCACTATATAGTTGCAGTTTATTTGTGATTTTTTTTTTTCCCTCAGGTGTTTTTGGTGTCAAATGAAGAAGATGGAATTCCGGAATTTGATCAAATTTTTAGGGATGATGAGGTAAATTATATCATAACATATTTCCTATTTGTGTCAGTCCATACCAACTGGTCCAAGAAAAAAGTAATTGGTTGCTTGACCATCTCAGAAAATTTTTATATTTGCTGGGTGAATTCCCCAATGTTTATTAATCACAAAAATATATATATATATTTTTAATTTATTGTGTATTATTTTGAAATGGCAGCCATATTTGTTCCTGGCTGCGTTTTTTTGTATTTGCAAACATCTACATTTTTTACAATTATTCAGTAGTGGATTGTCCTAAGCCTTTCAGATAAAATGCATTTAATTCAACACACCCTGGGCTACAAATTAACATCATTATCGCTTAGCTGAATGTATTCTTTAATATATTTTTAATAGTTCAAAGTTATTAGCCACAAATTAAAAAAACTCAATTTTTGAACAATAGTTTTCCAAAGAAAGATTAATTTCTCAGATTTAATATTTTTTCTGCTATTATACTGTATTGTACAGTTACTTTTTATAGAATATCAATGGTGAGCAGCTTACATTTTAAAAAATACACTATTTTAAAAAATGGATTGTTTTTTAATTTTTCCATTTTGTGGCCTCCAATATCTTTGTTGGGGGACCAGATAAAAACCTGAAAATTTCTCAGTTGATAGACCTTTATGATATCAAACTTCAGTATAAATTTCAACTTTGTGATTCAATTGGAAGTTACGGAAAAAAGATTACAATACGAGTCAAAAATATGATTTTAACATCTGCGATATCTAGGCTTATGGAATAAAATATATCAGTTACAGTATATAATTTAGTCATGTCTATAATTACTTACTTTTTTATTGAAAATAAGCCTACTAATTACATTATATTGTTCTCTTGTTATTTGTTTTTAGTACATCACTCATTGAACATTTAAGAAATTTGTTTACTGAGTTTGGATGTTAGATTATAAGTTTGCCCAGTCACAGTTGTAAATTCCATGGGAGACAGCTTCCTTAGTACATTTTTAAGTGGCATCCAAACTTGATCCTTCTCAATTTTTTTAAAAGATGTCCTTGGTCCTGGAGGGTGATAAAATACAACATGTACATCTTGGTTTTGACAGTCAATATTATCAACTTCACCAATCCACCACTGTTCATTGGAAACACAAGCTACTATGTCTTTATTTTGAAGAACCAGTTGTACAAATTTTCCACACTGATGGAGTTCACTATAAGGCGAAGTAAGTTGTGTGAATGGGGTACAACAAATGAAAAGATCGAGTGCCTTTAATCTTCTGATAAGTGTTGTACCTTCCCTTCAAGACACTGTCCTAGACTTCTTGTATTTCCTTACATTGTACAAAAATAAAGGTAATTCTTTTGATATGTTTTTTACAGACTTGAAACATTTCTCTTGCTTTTGTGACAGCTCGCTTTGTTGTACCCCCGACACCATCACAAGCTTTCTTCCCATGGCATAAAGTGAAAAAGTGCCATTCTACATCAAACCCAAGATTTTCTTTATGAGAGGAGATGTTAATAATTTTTTTAAATTTTTATATTGAATCGCTGCCCCATCCGAAAAGTAAATCAGTTTTTTTATGGAAGGGTGGTGCTGTTTAATGTAGTTTGTTAATTTTAGTTGAAAAATGTACACTGCTTTAGTGTTGTGTTCAAGGTAGTCACTTATGACACAAAAGCTGTGGCTCATTAGTTTATCTTCATCTTTATAATAGAATACAAATGTATGAACTGTGGCCTGTTTGTTTACCCAGTGGTGCCCTTGAACTTCGTCGTGAACAACAAAGGAATAATTTTCTGAAAAGTCAGCAAGAACTAAACATTCATCAGCTGCCAAGGCTTGTTTTTTGTTTTTCAAAAATTTACTCTGAGCTTTTGCAATAAAATGATGCATTTTCAGATTTTCAAGGTTAGCCACCAATACTTCAAAAACTCTTCTCATGATTTTATGACTGTCACCATTACAGTTCTATCTTGTGTCACCCATTGTTTGTATTTTATATTGTCAGGCATCAAATTGTCTTCTTCGGATTCTTCAAACATGTGAAGTAAGACTTGTTTGCCTGGACAATCTTCACATTTTGATCACACAACTGTAACTGTCAATATTGCGTACCATAACTTCCAAAAGGTCTTTATAGGCACCTCTAAGTTTGCCCCATCTACCATCAACTTTACATTCTGATGATACGAACAAACACAAACATTATGGGTGCCAGATGCCCCTGCAACAATACACCATCTTGGTCTCAACTCGCAAGACATTGATCTTCCAACATTAATGTCAGGATTTTCATTTTTAAATTCAGTGAATAGTTCATTTAAATTAAACAATATTAACCTTTTTTGTCTTTGAATCTTAGAACCATTTTCTTTCACAGAAACAGTCTTTTTTGCCAGACATCAAACGGCTGTTATTGTCATCGTCATAATACTTAATAACTTTATTGATTATGTTTTCATCTACCAAATTAGATGCGCTTTTCTTTTGTAATTCTGGTAAAATTCCCTGTTCTTTTACTAATTGCATTGTTAACTTAACAAGATGTTCTGACACATTAAATTCATCACTAACTTTTGATCGACTCCAAGAATTCGGCAGTAAACTGATAATTTTAATTTTATCCTCTTTGTTTGAACTACTGCATTTAGTTTTTAGTTTTTCTATCAAATCATCATATTCAGTTGGTGAAGTTTTAGAACTTCCATCTGTTTTAGTACAAATTGTATTTTGAAATGAAACTTCCAAGTTCTTTTTGACTGTAGCTGCAAATTTTTCAATTTTTGTATTCAAGGCACTTGTTCTTTTATCTTGACTTAGTTTTCTAATTTTACTAGCAGGCGATATACCCAGGATTTCACAAGCTGTATCTACTTTTTTAATGGTTGCTGATAAATCACAAAATTCTGTAACTGGGGTTTCTCTATCCTTTCTCTTGTGAATTACAAATATCTTAGAATAACATGTTGGGCACAATGATTTTCCTGGTATGAGATTGACAAAATGGATTTAATTTTTAGAATAGTGATCATATGTTATTTCTCGCAGACCTTTTGTTATAGGTTTTTTATGTTTCTCAAAAGGGTCCATGAAAGACTGACCAAAAAGGTGATGAAATTTTTTAAGTATTTGATTTCATGGTACTTGCATGTTGATTTGACCTCTGGACTGACTCGTAAGTAAAACAACGATTAAGGTAATGTCTTTAGGATACACTCCATACACATTTTTATGACATACTTCGTTAATGATAACACCAACAGAACACCTGAGACACCATTTTTCAACTGCACACTTCAAGAACTTCTAGCTAAATAAGTGTGAGTAAGACAATTGTTGGTGTAAGGGGGGAAGACAACAATCAGACTTGTATAGGCTTGCAGATGCAATTGTTAGCCTTCTGAAACAATTACCACAGGATTGTTTCAACAAATAATCGTTAGCTAGTGTAATGTGGTGTGTTACATTATGCAATTGGTATACTTTATTTGATTAGCCTACCAGATATCGCAGATGTTAAAAAACGTATTTTTGACTCATGTTTGTAATCATTTTTCCATAACTTCCAATTGAATCTCAAACTTGAAATTTATAGTGATCTGAGGCCTGACATGAAGTCGGCGTTCCAAAACATCCCAAAGGTGTTCTATAGGATTCAGGTCATGACTCTGTGCAGGCCAGTCCATTACTGGGATGTTGTTGTCGTGTAACCACTTCGCCACAGGCTGTGCATTATGAACAGGTGCTTGATCGTGTTGAAAGATGCAATCGCCATCCCTGAATTGCTCTTCAACAGTGTGAAGCAAGAAGGTGCATAAAACATCAATGTAGGCCTATGCTGTGATAGTGCCATACAAAACAGCAAGGGGTGCAACCCCCCTCCATGAAAAACACAACCACACCATAAGACCACCACCTCAAAATTTTACTGTTGACACTGCACATGCTGGCAGATGACATTTACCGAGCATTCGCCATACCCACACCCTGCCATCAGACCGCCACATTGTGTACCGTGATTTGTCACTCCACATAAGATTTTCTGCTGTTCAGTCGTCCAATGTTAACACTCCTTACACCAAGCGAGGTGTCGTTTGGTGGGATTTGTGACTTATGAACAGCTGCTTGACCATGAAATCCAAGTTTTCTGACCTCCTGCCTAACTGTCATAGTACTTGCAGTGGATCCTGATACAGTTTGGAATTCGTGTGTAATGGTGTGGATAGATGTCTGCCTGTTACACATTAGGACCCTCTTCAACTGTCAGCGGTCTCTGTTAGTCAACAGATGAGGCCGGCCTGTACGCTTTTGTGCTGCAAGTGTCCCTTCACATTTCCACTTCATTATCACATCGGAAATAGTGGATGTAGGGATGTCTAGGAGTGTGGAAATCTTGCATACAGACATATGACACAAGTGATGTTCAAAAATTGAGGGTGTGTGTGTGTGTTTTTTTTTTTTTTTTTTTTTTAAAAGCTTGTGGCTAATAACTTTGAACTATTAAAAATATATTAAAGAATACATTCAGCTAAGTGATAATGATGTTAATTTGTAGCCCAGGGTGTGTTGAACTAAACACATTTTATCTGAAAGGCGTAGGACAATCCACTACTGAATAATTGTAACAAAAGTGGATGCTTGCAAATACGAAAAAACGCATGCAGCCTGGAACATATATGGCCACCATTTCAAAATTATAAACAATAAATTTTTTAAAAATATTTTGTGGCTACTAAACATTGGGGAATTCACCCAGCAAATATAAAATTTTTCTGAGATGGTCAAGAACTAGTGCTGGACCACTTGGTATGGATGAACCATTCTGCTTGTCACAGTAACATAGCATTAGGTATATCTTTTAATAAGAAATAGTGCAATTACATTAATTTTTGTAATTTGATTTAACATATCTCTTCTGCATCCCATTATACAGGGTGTTACTAAAAGGTATGGCCAAACTTTCAGAAAACATTCCTAGAAAAGATGTTATGTGGACATGTGTCCAGAAACGCTTAATTTCTATGTTAGAGCTCATTTTAGTTTCGTCCACCTACGCTCAATGGAGCACGTTTTCATGATTTCATACGGGATACTCTACGTGTGCTGCTAGAACATGTGCCTTTACAAGTACAACACAACGTGTGGTTCATGCGCGATGGAGCTCCTGCACATTTCAGTCGAAGTGTTCGTACGCTTCTCAACAACAGATTCGGTGACCGATGGATTGGTAGAGGCGGACCAATTCCATGGCCTCCATGCTCTTCTGACCTCAACCCTCTTGACTTTCATTTATGGGGGCATTTGAAAGCTCTTGTCAACGCAACCCCGGTACCAAATGTAGAGACTCTTCTTGCTCGTATTGTGGATGGCTGTGATACAATACGCCATTCTCCAGGGCTGCATCAGTGCATCAGGGATTCCATGCGACGGAGGTTGGATGCATGTATCCTCGCTAACGGAAGACATTTTAAACATTTCCTGTAAGAAAGTGTTTGAAGTCGTGCTGGTACGTTCTGTTGCCGTGTGTTTCCATTCCATGATTAATGTGATTTGAAGAGAAGTAATAAAATGAGCTCTAACATGGAAAGTAAGTGTTTTCGGACACATGTCCACATAACATATTTTCTTTCTTTGTGTATGAGGAATGTTTCCTGAAAGTTTAGCCGTACCTTTTTGTAACACCCTGTATACACAAGATAAGTAGGCTATACATGTCTTAGGGTAAATAATTCTTGAAGAGTGAATTATTAAAAGAAATTACATTTGATCATGTGCAAACTGTTGTCCAGCCAACTTGATTTGGGCTTTACATTTACCTATTTCATTTACAAGGAGCTTTACAGTGATTGGTAAAGGTTCATTTGTATCAAGGCTAGCTTAGTTACTTTTTGTTCTACTCATCTCTCCATTTTGCCCAGAAGGGTTTAGCATGTGCCAGTTTGACAGTCTTGAAATGACTACCATTGAAGTTCATCGAATGTCGCCATTTCACTTTTGTATCAGTTATACAAACCTGTTGAGATCCAAGCATCATACCTCTCACAAGGGGACTGTGCCTACTTGTCATCATAGATTTCATCCACATTTATGGTACATGCACCGCTCCATGAGAAATGAAAGCGACAGGAGTTGTGGCTGCAGATGGCCAAGTGTTTAGGAGGGGAAAATAACATTTTTGGCATGGGTTGAGAGAGTAATGAGCATAACTTGCAGGCAACAGTTGCTGCAGTAAAAAGAGTACAGAGCGGTAATCTTGAGGGCCTTGGGTTTGATTCCTTCTGTGGGATGTTTTTTGTTTGTTTATTTTTATATATTCGATGTTTATGTTACTTCTCTGCAAATAAACTGAAATAATGCTGTGTATGACATTTGAGACTCGAAATTCAAGGGGAGAGAAAAGTTTTAGGCCGCACCTCCAAATCGAAACAAAGTTGGTCCATTGTAATATGAGACACAATTTAGGTCGAATGAATGACGATACAGCTAGAGTAGTTTGGTTCAAGTCGTAAGCTTAGCAGTTAAGCTTTACCAGGTACCCATTGCTATGCGTCAGGCGCTCCATCCGTATTTATACGGGTACCCTTCCTTTTTCACGTGCTTCATCTGGTTTGAATTGATTGCTTATTTTTCTTTGATCTCATAAGTGCCGTTCTCTTTGTTATAGGTGTTTACGTCACTCTAAGCTGAAAATGCATTACTGTGCTGTGTCATGCATTGTTTGTCGCATTCTGATAATGTGTGTTTACGACCTGTCACCGCTCGCAGCATGGCTTGCTTTTGTGCGCGCTACCGCCGCTTACAATTAAAAAACAAAAGAGATGAATCGTCTCATTAGCGAAACAATGGCAAGAGACTGCTATTTGTTGTTACTTACACTGCTGCTTTCTTTGATAATGATCAACAAGAACCAAATAATAGACTGTGTATGATAGAAGATGTTCTGAATGAGAATTTAGCGAAAATTTTTCTCCATTTGATAATCTTTTTCAGACACCTCTCTAGTACATTACATTCTGCACAGAAATTAGAGTCATCTTAGATTTAAAAATCTAGTCAATTGCCGTCCTTCATTTCTGACTGTACCACTATTAGGCATAAGAATAATACGAATATAAACATGACATGATATGTATATTCTTCCTCGTTTGCTGTTGTCTCACTCTAGTTCCGTAGTTTATTAGGCAGACAGGATTTAAATGAGATAGCAGCAAACACGAAACAATCCATGGTAAAATGTTTATATTCATATTCTTCTTATGGTGAAGAGAATACTGCATGTGATTCACAATACATAAAAGTTCCTATTAGCAACCATCTCTTCTCACAGGTATGAAAAAATTCAGAACGTAGAGTTGGCCATATTGACAAACATCCCAAACAGTCTTGTCAGTCGGATTTTGGTAGTACATTGAAATGCTGCCACATTCGAAGATGAACAATACGGAATTTGTATTTACTTCATTGGATAATGTATGAAAATGCAGTGGTCGAAACTCGGGGCGGAGAAAAAAGCTCATCTTCCACCTTTTTTTAAATTCATTTACTGACGCAGAGGTTCTGGCGCCAGTATTTATCTTTGTGCCTGCAAAGCATGCCTGTGTAGCGCTACATATATTCGACGGCAGAACTTAGTTGTGGTGGCACCTACCAACATTTTTCAGAAATTCCGCTTACTTTGCACTCGATTCTAAGCCGCAGGCGGTTTTTTGGATTACAAAAACTGGAAAAAAGTGCAGCTTAGATTCGAGTAAATACAGTATGTGTCAGTAGTCAATCAAAATCTGAAAAACTTCCTACAACCGTATTTAAAAAAAAAAGAACTTACATGGTGGAGCGTGATGTGTAGGAGAACAAATTTCTTCTGTTAATTGACTCATGGAGATGGCGAACAAATCCATGAAAGGATTTTCTGAAATGAAGGATTGGCATCATGCTGTATAAGAGTGATACTTGTAACATTGATGCCAACAGACAACTGTGTTAAGATCCTTCATCTCTGCTAGCCTCCAGAATGAACTGAGAATGGTCTCTGATATCAGATGACAGGTGTAATTGGTGTCTGTGTGAGCAATCATATATGACTGACTGCAACAGATACTCGCAATTCATCCTGTGATGTTTGCTCACACAAATTGTATCAAAATTATTGATTTACACAAGTCCAATCAAAATCAAATAGGGGTAATGCAGGAGTAGGTTTAATAATGAATAGGAAAATAGGAATGCGGGTAAGCTACTACAAACAGCATAGTGAACGCATTATTGTGGCCAAGATAGATACGAAGCCCACACCTACTACAGTAGTACAAGTTTATATGCCAACTAGCTCTGCAGATGACGAAGACATTGAAGAAATGTATGATGAAATAAAAGAAATTATTCAGATTGTGAAGGGAGACGAAAATTTAATAGTCATGGGTGACTGGAATTCGAGTGTAGGAAAAGGGAGAGAAGGAAACATAGTAGGTGAATATGGATTAGGGGACAGAAATGAAAGAGGAAGCCGCCTGGTAGAATTTTGCACAGAGCACAACATAATCATAACTAACACTTGGTTTAAGAATCATGAAAGAAGGTTGTATACATGGAAGAACCCTGGAGATACTAAAAGGTATCAGATAGATTATATAATGGTAAGACAGAGATTTAGGAACCAGGTTTTAAATTGTAAGACATTTCCAGGGGCAGATGTGGACTCTGACCACAATCTATTGGTTATGACCTGTAGATTAAAACTGAAGAAACTGCAAAAAGGTGGGAATTTAAGGAGATGGGACCTGGATAAACTGAAAGAACCAGAGGTTGTACAGAGATTCAGGGAGAGCATAAGGGAGCAATTGACAGGAATGGGGGAAATAAATACAGTAGAAGAAGAATGGGTAGCTTTGAGGGATGAAGTAGTGAAGGCAGCAGAGGATCAAGTAGGTAAAAAGACGAGGGCTAGTAGAAATCCTTGGGTAACAGAAGAAATATTGAATTTAATTGATGAAAGGAGAAAATATAAAAATGCAGTAAGTGAAACAGGCAAAAAGGAATACAAACGTCTCAAAAATGAGATCGACAGGAAGTGCAAAATGGCTAAGCAGGGATGGCTAGAGGACAAATGTAAGGATGTAGAGGCCTATCTCACTCGGGGTAAGATAGATATCGCCTACAGGAAAATTAAAGAGACCTTTGGAGATAAGAGAACGACTTGTATGAATATCAAGAGCTCAGATGGAAACCCAGTTCTAAGCAAAGAAGGGAAAGCAGAAAGGTGGAAGGAGTATATAGAGGGTCTATACAAGGGCGATGTACTTGAGGACAATATTATGGAAATGGAAGAGGATGTAGATGAAGATGAAATGGGAGATATGATACTGCGTGAAGAGTTTGACAGAGCACTGAAAGACCTGAGTCGAAACAAGGCCCCCGGAGTAGACAATATTCCATTGGAACTACTGACGGCCGTGGGAGAGCCAGTACTGACAAAACTCTACCATCTGGTGAGGAAGATGTATGAGACAGGCGAAATACCCTCAGACTTCAAGAAGAATATAATAATTCCAATCCCAAAGAAAGCAGGTGTTGACAGATGTGAAAATTACCGAACTATCAGCTTAATAAGTCACAGCTGCAAAATACTAACACGCATTCTTTACAGACGAATGGAAAAACTAGTAGAAGCCAACCTCGGGGAAGATCAGTTTGGATTCCGTAGAAACACTGGAACACGTGAGGCAATACTGACCTTACGACTTATCTTAGAAGAAAGATTAAGGAAAGGCAAACCTACGTTTCTAGCATTTGTAGACTTAGAGAAAGCTTTTGACAATGTTGACTGGAATACTCTCTTTCAAATTCTAAAGGTGGCAGGTGTAAAATACAGGGAGCGAAAGGCTATTTACAATTTGTACAGAAACCAGATGGCAGTTATAAGAGTCGAGGGACATGAAAGGGAAGCAGTGGTTGGGAAGGGAGTAAGACAGGGTTGTAGCCTCTCCCCGATGTTGTTCAATCTGTATATTGAGCAAGCAGTAAAGGAAACAAAAGAAAAATTCGGAGTAGGTATTAAAATTCATGGAGAAGAAATAAAAACTTTGAGGTTCGCCGATGACATTGTAATTCTGTCCGAGACAGCAAAGGACTTGGAAGAGCAGTTGAATGGAATGGACAGTGTCTTGAAAGGAGGATATAAGATGAACATCAACAAAAGCAAAACAAGGATAATGGAATGTAGCCTAATTAAGTCGGGTGATGCTGAGGGAATTAGATTAGGAAATGAGGCACTTAAAGTAGTAAAGGAGTTTTGCTATTTGGGGAGCAAAATAACTGATAATGGTCGAAGTAGAGAGGATATAAAATGTAGGCTGGCAATGGCAAGGAAAGCGTTTCTGAAGAAGAGAAATTTGTTAACATCGAGTATTGATTTAAGTGTCAGGAAGTCATTTCTGAAAGTATTCGTATGGAGTGTAGCCATGTATGGAAGTGAAACATGGACGATAAATAGTTTGGACAAGAAGAGAATAGAAGCTTTCGAAATGTGGTGCTACAGAAGAATGCTGAAGATTAGATGGGTAGATCACATAACTAATGAGGAAGTATTGAATAGGATTGGGGAGAAGAGAAGTTTGTGGCACAACTTGACCAGAAGAAGGGATCGGTTGGTAGGACATGTTCTGAGGCATCAAGGGATCACCAATTTAGTATTGGAGGGCAGCGTGGAGGGTAAAAATCGTAGAGGGAGACCAAGAGATGAATACACTAAGCAGATTCAGAAGGATGTAGGTTGCAGTAGGTACTGGGAGATGAAAAAGCTTGCACAGGATAGAGTAGCATGGAGAGCTGCATCAAACCAGTCTCAGGACTGAAGACCACAACAACAACAACAACACAAGTCCAATCCACTTCCTTTCTCAGTAATTCTGAAACATATAAATTCATTGTTGCAATTAAAGATGTAACATTTTCAGCTGTTACACTTGATTTTTAAAACACCCAGCACAGTTTAAAAGCTGTACTTAAACTTTTTGTCAAATAAAAGTGTGGTTTGGTGACACAGTGGTAAAGTACTATTATGCAGATCCAAATATCTTGAGTTCTATTTCTGGTCATCATTTCTTGCACCTCTGGCTATGTCTGTTAATGTGAAACACTAAATTGTACTGTGATTTGGAATTCACATTAAACTACAGAACTCCCTATAACTGACTGGGTACATCAGCTCAGAATGTTGCTGGAAAGTAGTGGCATACCATCTCCAGCAGAACTGTGCCTGGTAAAACACTGTGGTGTTCAAACTAACCTTTTGATGGATGACAACTTAACCTTTTTTTTAACTGCACAGAGCCTGAGAAAGCAGGTGAAAAAGATGTAAATCATTTACATAATTGGTGATGCACAGTGTAATACTAATGAAGTAGATTTGGAATGTTCTCCGTTGTCCTATATCTTCAGTTGAAAATGAAATACTTATTTTGTATGCTAAGCTTTAAGGGGAGTTGGAATGCCGGAAAATGGAAAAAATTCACATTTTCAGTTTTTAACCTTATAACTTAATTTGAAATTTTCTGCTTAAAATGGTGCAAAATTTGTTAAGAAATTCCAATTGGAAGTATTTTTATTTAATTTTTCAAAATTACATGTGCGCCCAGCAAAGTTACCCATCTTGTGATTTGTACACATTTAAATCTTCGCATTTCCGAAAACATTACATATAGAAGGCTGTGGATTTCACTCTTCAGTTGTAGAATCTTTGATCCTTCCATAGGTACCATTGTTTTTACGACTAGCTGTGTTTATTGTTCAGTTTTTGATCTGTGAGTGTTTGTTTTGAGCCTCGAGTTTAGTTTGTCGCTCATTTGGAGTTTGTTATCTGTCTTGTTTTGACTTTCAGTGGTGAGTGCGTAGTTTCTACGATGCCTAGGAGTGCATCATTATTTAAAAAGCGAAAGTTTCGCGGTAATAGATTTACAAATAACGTTTGTTCAAGTGATTCTGCTTCAGCACCTGTTGATGCTGGTGAAAGTTCTGACGTTTGTACAGCTGAGATGTGTGAAGGAGACACGCCCACCAGTGCATCAAAAAAGAAGTTATCAAACTGTGCAAGTGAAATTACAGATGAAGCTTCTAATGAACAATATGTTTTAGTCGACTTTCCTGTTTTTACTGAGTTTATGAAGAAATGTTTGTGTTGTAATCTTTGTGGAGGTTCTTTTGATATGAACATAACAAAATCTATAGGACTTTCCTGCAAAATTGCTATAGTTTGTGCCAGTTGTGAAAATGAGACCTGTTTTTGGAGCTCTAAAACATGCAGTAGCAATTTGTTTGAGAGTAATATCAGGCTAATGTATGCAATGAGAGCAATTGGTAAAGGACATACTGCTGCTCAAACATTTTGTGCCATAATGAATCTTCCACCTCCACCTGCTAAAATTGACAATTACACTGAAGTGATAGGAGATGCTGTTCAGTCTGTAGCAGATTTATCAATGAAAGCTGCTGCCAGTGAAGCAAAATATATAAATGAAGGAAACCCAGATATCCCTGTTGCTTTTGATGGAACCTGGCAGAAAAGGGGTCACACATCCAAAAATGCTGTTGCTACTGTTACTAGTGTGGACAGCGGTAAAGTTTTGGACTATGAAGTGCTCACTAAACATTGTTACCATTGTGCATCTGGTAAGATAGAAGCAGCTCACATATGTAGCAAGAATTATGAAGGTACGAGTGGAGGCATGGAGGCTGCCGCTGCTGTGAAAATGTTTAGCAGATCAGAAAAAGAACGGGGAGTATTTTACACAAAATTCCTTGGAGATGGGGACTCCAAGGCATACAAAAGTGTTACAGAATCCATGCCATATGTCAATAAGACAATAACTAAACTAGAATGTGTCGGTCATGTTCAGAAACGAATGGGCACTCGTCTAAGGAAACTGAAACAGAATCTGAAGGACAAAATTTTGTCAGATGGTAAAACCATTAGAGGTCGCCTGTCAGATAAAATTATAAATGAATTACAACAATACTATGGTATGGCAATAAGAAATAATGCAAATAATTTGCAGGAAATGAGACAAGCTGTATGGGCCACATATTTACATCGATCATCAACTGATGATAATCCTCAACATTTTGCTTGTCCAGATGGTCCTCAGTCATGGTGCAATTATAGAAAATCTCAAGCTACTGGGGATCCTTATCACCATAAAAATTATATTCCATTGGCTGTTATGGAAGTAATTAAACCAATATATAGAGACTTGGGGCATCCTGATCTTCTGCGAAAATGTCTTCATGGTTGTACCCAGAATCAAAACGAGTCGTTCAACAACCTCATTTGGACTCGTGTACCTAAGAATGTATTTGTTGGGATAAAAACATTGAAATGGGGAGTCAGTGATGCTGTTATTTCATTCAATGATGGTCATATGGGTAGGCTAAAGGTCATGGCAAGGCTCGGCATTGCTCCTGGTATCAACACCATCAGAGGTCTTCAGCTTCTGGACAGCGTGCGAGTAAGGAAGGCTCAGTATGCAGCTGAATTTAATACAAAAAAAGCAAGGGCAGCAAGGAGAAGAAAGCTTCTAGGTGAAGAAGAAGAACTAGAAGATGACCCTGATTACTCTGCTGGACACTTTTGATAATAGAATAAAAGGTATTTGTGAATTTTCATAATAAATTACTTTAATCGCATTTTCTGGCATTTGACATTTTTGGTGTTACATGTACCTTTATCTCATAAAACACTCAACCAACAACATTCAAATTTTCAGAAATGCTGCAAAACAGTTCAAAGAGGCCACTGAACTAGAATCATGACAAGAACTGGCTTATTCTCTGAACTAGGGAAGTTTATGTTATACTTTTTCCAATAAAAAATGGCTTAATGGTAAAAAATTCATAAATACTATACCAACAAAAAGAAAACATTGGTTCTAGTTCAGTGGGCTCACAATATATGCTGAAAACCTCTGCCAGAATTTCAAAGTTCTGAAGATAATAGTTCCAAAGAAAAAGGTACACAAAGTTAGCAAATTTAACATTGGCGAGATAGGGCATTCCAACTCCCCTTAAATTTGAAAAAAAAAAGGATGAAAATTTTGGAGTTTCATATTCAAGTCTGTGGAGAAACAGAAAAAAGTTATGTGTTTATGTTCTTGAATAGTTTGGGCTATAATATACTGAATGTGTATTCTGCATTGTTTGGTTCCATCGTGTTGTTTTAGTAGGTTTTTAAATGTATTATGCATAAATAGTGTTAACAGCTGTGTGTATCTGAATTTGGTTCCCCAAGCAGCCTTCCCCACTAAGTAACTGCATTGTGGCTGAGAAATAAAGCCTAGTTGCCACCCTTCAGTCTCTTGCGTAAGAAATTTTACTGCATACTCATTCTTAGCCTTTCAGTCACAAGTTGTTTCACCATAAAGAACTTTTAAATTATGGTGACTGTCAGTTAAAGTTAGATTTTCAGCCAGTGCAATTTATTTAACTATACCAGTACTGATAACAGAGTGTTTTGTGCCCAAGCCACTACTTTCCCTTCATGGTACTATTTCATCATTTTACTTAAACTTATGGTAACTGATTTTTTAAATTTGTCTCCCTGATCAATATTGAGTTGTACAGGGTAGAGTACATTTTAGATGCCAACTTTCTGCTTACTGATTAAGATTGGTATTGTGCAAATTTTGAGTGTTTTGAAACTATTTTCCTGCTTTGTGTCTGAGAGACTGGAAGCCACAAAAAGCTTATATTAATGACTTGGGAAACTGTTAATAATAACAAGCAGTTGGTTTCTTATCCATTGGACATATTCACCTTGGTAATGTGTCACACACTTGTACATAGACCTTATTTGAGAAGCAAGTATATTGTGTTATACTCTCTGAACTGTGACAAGAAGAATTGAATATTGTGGTCTGATTTCTACAGTACATGTGGATTCATATCAATTTCTCACTGTTTTATTTGCTTTTTGAATTCCAAAATAACTTCCCCCTGCAGGACTGGGGGTTACAATAGGCCCGATGTGTCCCTGCCTGTCATAAGAGGCGACTAAAAGGAATCACACTTTTTAGCCCTAAAAGTTCAGTTCCCATTTTATGGTTTGACTTGCCACTTTCCAAATTATACAGAAGTGTGCTCCATATGGCTTTGCATCTCCACCCACAATTCAACTATTTGGGTGAGGACATTTACCGGGGTATGTCATCTTCTTCTGTTGTGATGCCTGAGCTGTCAACTCCCCATGTATGCCAAGGAGTAGCTGCCTGTCTTCCTGGGGCATCAGGACTCCCAGCAACAGCCATCATGCCAGGTGGCCTTTGCTGTGGCTGTGTGGCGCCCGTGGGGAGAGCCCCTGATAGGAGTGGGTGGTATCAGGGTGGATGACCTGCAATGAAGTGGACTAAGTCATCTCTTGCTGGTGACCGTACGGCGCCAGCAGTCTCTAAGAAGGGCAAGATCAAGTATAATGCTGACAAATATTATCTTAAATCGTTTCCCTCCCTCGCTACACCATGGGAGGGACTTGGGGCTACAGAATGGAGAGAGCCATATTCGCCTCTGTATTTAGTCTGTAGCAGAATGGACATCGACTACTTTCTACCTATGAAGCCTCAGTTTTTTGTTAAACATCTTGAGGATAAGTTTGCGGGAGTGAAAGTGCTGTCTAAGATAAGAAGCGGTGCAGTCTTGATTCAGACAGCATCCCCAGCCCAATCCTGCACGTTACTCACTTGTGACTGCCTGGGTGATATTCCTGTTTCCATCACTCCCCATAAAAACCACAACATGGTCCAGGGAATTATTTTCCAATGCGACCTCCCCTTGCAGTCTGATGACGAGCTCCATGCCAATGTAGAATGGTGGGGTGTTCATTTCATCCGGCACATTTACAGGGGACCCAAAGACAACAGGGTTGCTACTGGTGCCTTCGTCTTTGCCTTTGAGGGTGATTCATTGCCTGAAAAGGTCAAGGTGATGGTTTACTGCTATGATGTTAAACCATACGTCCCACCCCCTATGCAGTGCTTTAAGTGCTGGAAATTTGGGCAAGTCTTCCCGCTGCACTTTCAACACCACATGTCGAGACTGCAGACGTCCACTGCATCCAGATACTCCCTGTGTGCCTCCTCCCACCTGTATCAGCTGCGGAGAGCAGCACTTCCCGTTTGCCAGACTGCACAGTATCCAAAAGGAGCGGAAAATCATGGAGTATAAGACCCTGGACCTGTTGACTTACCAAGAGGCTAAACGTAAATTTGAACAATTACACCCCATTCTGTTGACGTCCACATATGCTGCATCTACATTACCATTGCCATCACAAGTACCAGTCGTACCACACACTGTGCCACGAACAGTGGGCCCTCTGGACCTCTAGAATACATCAGCTGCCTTGATGGTAGGGGGAAAATCTGCAGGGGACATTGGTCCCCTCCCCCCAGCCGGAAAAGCAACAGCCTCCTCCGGCTCCTCTCGTGTGGAAGGGGTCACTTTGAACCCTCTCTCCCAAGGTCTTCACCAATGCCACAGTGACACTCACCAATGGCTAAAGGAGCCAAAAGCTGCTGTATGAAGATCTTCATGGTCTTCCTCCATGTTTGAAGCTACTTCAGAGAAGTCCTCCCAGCAAGTCCATAGAGAGAAGCGAGAGGGCAATCAACCAAAGAAGTCTGCAAAGAAAAATGTCCCTCTGGTGGCCCCAGCACCACAACTCCCTACCAGTTCTGTACCTGCAGATGAGGTGGAGATCCCCTGATGACCTGGATCCCACTGATGCCTTACTCACAACAGGAATGGATACAAATACTCAATAGGTGGCAGCAGGTGACCCTGAGGCGTAACCTGCATCCTTGCATGCTACATGCCTTCCCAGCCTCATGATAACATCATCCTCCAGTGGAATTGCTGTGGTTTTTTTCCACCACCTGGCTGAGCTATGGCAACTGTTAAGCTTTACACCTGCTTTCTGCATTGTCCTCCAGGAAACGTGGTTCCTGGCAATGCGGACCCCTGCCTTTTGCAGCTATAGAGGATATTACAAGAACCGTAGGGACTATAATAGAGTATCAGGTGGAGTTTGTATCAATGTCCTGAACTCAGTATGCAGTGAACCTGTGCCCCTTCAAACCCCTCTTGAAGCTGTGGGTGTCAGGATAAGGCCGACACAGGAAATAACTGTCTGCAACATATATCTTCCTCCAGATGGTGCAGTACCCCTGAATGCGTTGGCTGCACTGGTTGATCAACTCTGTAAACCTTTCCTACTTTGGGAGATTTTAACGCCCAAAACCCCTTGTGGCGTGGCACTGTGGTTACTGGCCGATGTAGAGATGTTGAAACTTTCCTATCTCAACTCGACCTCTGTCTCTTAAATGCTGGGGCCCCCACACATTTCAGTGTGGCTTGTGGCACTTACTCGACCATTGATTTGTCTCTGCAGCCCAGGACTTCTCCCACCTGTCCACTGGAGAGCCTACGACAACTTGTGTGGTAGCAACCACTTTCCCCTCTTCCTGTCACTCCCCTAGTGCCATACCCCAAGATGTCTACCAAGTTGGGCTTTAAACATTGTAGACTGGGTAGCTTTCACCTCTGCAGTCACCATTGAATCTCCCCCACATGGCACTGTCAACGTGGTAGTTGAGCAGGTCACCAGAACGATCATTTCTGCGGCAGAAAACACGATCCCTTGTTCTTTAGGGTTCCTCTGGTGAAAGTCAGTACTTTGGTGGTCCCCGGAAATCGCTGAGGCCATTAAAGAGCATCAGCAAACTCTACAGCGACATAAGCGGCACCCTTCCCTAAAGCACCTAATAGCTTTTAAAGAGCTCCGTGCTCGCATTCACCAGCTTATAAAAAGACGGAAACAAGCATGTTGGGAGAGGTACATCTTGCCCATTGGGTAAACACAATTGCTGAGCATTATGCTCAAGCCTCCGCATCAGAGAACTATCCCCCAGTATTTCGCACCCTCAAACAGCAGATGGAAAGCAAAGCCCTCTCATTCACTGAATGTCACAGTGAACCCTATAATGCTTCATTTACAGAGTGGGTGCTCCTTGTACATTGCCCCGACACAGCTCCTGGGCCAAATCAGATCCACAGTCAGATGATCAAGCATCTCTCGTCCGACTACAAGTGACATCTCCTTGTCATCTTTAATGGGATCAGGTGCGATGGTGTCTTTCCATCGCAATGGCAGTAGAGCACCATCATTTCTGTGCTCAAACCTGGTAAAAACCCGCTTGATGTGGATGGCTATCGGCCCATCAGCCTCACCAACATTCTTTGTAAGTTGTTACAACATATGGTAAGTCAGCGGTTGTGTTGGGTCCTGGAGTCTCGTGGCCAACTGGCTCCATGCCATGGCAGTTTCCGCCAGGGTCGCTCTACCATTAAGAATCTAGTTTCCCTCGAGTCTGCCGTCTGAACAGCCTTTTCCAGACGCCAACACCTGGTTGCCGTCTTTTTTGATTTACGAAAAGCTTATGACACAACCTGGTGACATCATATCTTTGCCACATTATATGAGTGGCATCTCGGGGGCCTGCTCATGATTTTTATCCTAAATTTCCTATTGCTCCATACTTACCGTGTCCAAGTTGGTGCTTCCCATAGTTCCCCCCATATCCAGGAGAATGGGGTCCCACTGGGCTCTGTATTGAGTGTATCTCTATTTTTAGTGCCCATTAATGGTCTACCTGCATCTGTTAGGCTGTTGGTCTCACGTTCTCTGTATGCAGATGACTTCTGCATTTCGTATTGCTCTTCCAGTACCTACAGGGAGCCATCCACAAGGTGCAGTCATGGTCTCTAGCCCACGGATTCCAGTTTTCAGCCGCGAAGTCATGTGTCATGCACTTCTGTCGATGTTGTACCGTTCATCTGGAACCTGAACTTTATCTTAATGATGATCTACTCACAGTAGTGGAGACATATCGATTCTTAGGACTGGTCAGGGCTTAAGATTGCGGTTCGCATCCGATCTCTTGTGTCTGAAGTGGAGTCCTTGCCTTTACCGCCAATACTAGAGGTCCATTCATGTACACCTCCATGGTGTAGACCTAGGTCGAAGCTTCGCCTGGATCTTTCACATGGTCCTAAGCACTCGGTTAACCCCGTAGTTCTCTGCTGTCACTTCCTCTTGATTCTTGACATGTGCCGGCACCATGAAGTGGTTTACACTGACAGCTCGATGCGTGATGGTCATGTTGGCTTCGCATATGTTCGTGGAGGACATATTGAACAGCACTCCTTGCCAGATGGCTGCAGTGTTTTCACTGCGAAGCTGGCGGCCATTTCTCATGCTCTTGTGCACATCATTCCATGCCCTGGCGAGTCATTTCATCTCTGTACTAACTCCTTGAGCAGCCTACAAGTCATTGACCAGTGCTACCCCCGCCATCCTTTGGTAGTGACCATCCAGGAGTCCATCTATGCCCTGGAACAGTCCAGTCATTCCGTGGTGTTTGTGTGGTCCCCAGGCCGTGTCGGAATCCCAGGAAATGAACTTACTGGCCAGGCGGGGCTACACGGAAACCACTTCTAGAGATTGGTATCCCTGTAACTGACCTGTTATCATTATTATGCGGCAACTTTTTTCAGCTTTGGGAAACGGTATGGCATAATCTCAGTATGCACAACAAACTGTGTGCTATTAAGGTGACTATGAATGTGTGGAAGACCTCCATGTGGGCCTCTCGCATGGACTCTGAAGTTCTCTGCCGGCTTCGCATTGGCCATACGTGGTTAACACATGGTTACCTCTTCTCAGTCTTGAGGACCCACCTTGGCGTTACTGTGGCTCACATATGACTGCCGTCCACATCTTGGTGGACTGCCCACTTTTAGCCGCTCTGTGGCAGACTTTTAACCTTCTCAGCACCCTGCCTACAGTGTTGGCCAACAATGCCTCAACAGCAGATTTAGTTTTACGTTTTATTTGTTAGGTTTTTTTTTTTATCATACCATCTAAGGGTGTCCATTTAGCCTTCTCTATGAGGTTGCCACCCTCCCTCCATTTTAGCTCTGTCACACTTTCTTTGCATTTGTTTGTCTTGGGAATCGTCTGTTCCCTACATGTGTTCATCTCGTCTTGTCTTTTTGGGGTGGACATTTTAATGTGTTGCAGAGTTGCTGGCTCATCCTCTTTTATTATTGTGATCAGCCAGCCCAGACCATATGCTCCTATGGGTTTACCACCTTCTTTTACTTGTGGTATATGTTTACCCTGTTATTTGTTTGTTCCATTCGTTTTCTTTTTAGGTTTGGTGATGGGTGTATTTTTTAACTTGAGCTTTGCTTGTGTCAGGAAGAAGGGACTGATTACCCTGTAGTTTGGTACCTTTATACCCCAAACAAACCAACCAACCAAAATAACTCAATCTACAGGCTGTTATGACTAATACGTAATCTGTAATAACTGCTGGAATAAGTTTTTATTGATATTGGTTATATGAGGGTCATTCAGAAAGTAAAGAACACTTTTTTGTGTAGAAAGTTTTATTTGATGTAATTAAATGAAACTGTTTTACATACAATTTTATACCCAAGCTACTTTTCTACATAGTTACCATTCAAATTTATGCACTTGTCACACCGTTTTACCAGCTTTTCTATGCCTTCTGCATACTCAGTTGTCGCTAAGTTGTTGAACCACTGATTAATGGTTTCTTTAAGTTCATCATCACTTCCATAGCATTGTCCACTCAAAAAGTCTTTCAGTTTGGGGAAAAGGGATAATCACTTGGTGCCAAGTCTGGACTGCACAGCAGTTGTTGGAACATTTCCAACTGAAATCACTGACACAAGTCCTATGTCATACCTGCTGCATTCAGATATGCATTATTGTGTAGGTGTTTGACTCCAGTGACAAGCATTCTGCACCACTTGTTTTTAATGGCATGGCCAAGTCATTGAATCATCTTGACGGTAGGCCACTGCATTCATGGTCTCACCTCTAGGTAAGTAATCTATGAGCAGGACACCCTTACGATCCCAAAACACTGTAGCCATAATCTTTCTGGTGCTTAAAATTTGTTTTGCTTTTTTGGATTTCGATGGGGATTGCGTATGATGCCATTGCATTGATTGGCACTTTGTTTCCTGATATCAAAGTCTCATCACCAGTGACAGTGTGAATCAAACATTGATCACTATCCTTTTTGTAGTGACAGAGAAATGTCAATGCAGCAGCAATTCATTTGGTTTTGCATTCGTTGAACAAAATTCGAGAAACCCAGCTGGCACACACATATTTATAGCCCAGATCTGCACTAACAATCTCATATACACAGTTCTTGAATGTCTCGAAAAAATGAGTGCAATCCAGTAATTGTGAAATGCCTATCGTCTTCAATTTTTGTTTCAATCCTTGCATCGAGTCTGTCAGTCACCTTAAGTGATTGTCATCGTGAACATTTTTTTGTCTGCCCCTAAACATGATACACCACTTCCAAACTAACGCCTTTTTTGTCACATTGCGGTAAACGTTAGTTATCTGACTATAAATATTGATGGGTCATATTTTTTGCACATTTAAAAAGCAGATAACACTGTGCACTCACACTTAGTGGGATCATGAATTTTATCATACATTTTGAAGTCACTCAACTAAGCAGTAAGCAGCCGTATTGGATCATAGCTGCCATCAAACTGAAGCGGTTATGTACCAAGTCAGTGGGTGACTGGTGGTGGCAGCGGCGGTGGTGGTTGTGGTGGTGGGGGGCTAGGACACAGTCATGTGTTAAGACAAAACATTCTTTACTTTTCAAATGACCCTTGTATTTGTATAATGATCTTTCCTTCATGGAGGACCAGTCATATAAAATTTTTTGAAAGATATTTCTGCCATTTCACTGTTAATTTATCATTTATTTTAGACAGTCATGATTTTGGCTTTATAAAAATTCTCCAGTGCACATTGAATTATTAAAACAAGTCTGACATGTCTCCGAAATGTCATAGTCGGGAAAAAATATCTCTGATCTTATAGACCAGTTAAGGTTTCACAGGATAAGAGTACATATCCAAGATACATAATTTTGCTGACATTATTCCAACTGATGAACAGAAGTGATGAATGCAGGTCATAGAAATATATTTTCTGCTAAATATGCCATAGTGTTTGTTAATGGTTTTCACATTGCGCATAATGTCATCAGTATTACGTATCTCGGATATTTACTCTTATCCTGTAATATGACATTTGGCCTATAAGTCCAGGAAAATGTTTTTCCAATGATGGTGTGTCACAGGCATTATTTTAATAATGCCTGTGACTTATCTTAATAATCCAGCATGCACCTGAGAATAGCTACAAATCCGAAATCATGATTGCGTAAAAAAAGTGATTAACTAGCAGTCAAATGGCGGAAATTTCTTTAAGAAAGGAGAAGGGCTAGTATAAGTTTCTCTTGTTTATTTCCGTCATTAAATTCAAATAAATTCATTCCAGTCAGAAGAAGAAAATGAAGAGAGTGAAGGCTCTGGAGAGAAGGAATCCCGTCAGGCTAAACGCAGGCGTTTGGGGGAAGAAGCCATCCTCAAAAGGAGAGAACGCAGGTTATGGGAAGAAAATAGAAACCGAATCATGTTTGAGTATACACAGTTCAGTTACTATGGTCGTTCCGTGAGTATATTGTTTCATTTTTCTACTTAAGAAGTTTATGTAGTTATACTGAAATTGACATTGATGTGTTTCATTGTCAGCTACACTTTTTGAAAGTACTCACTATATCTTATTGAAGGGTTGATAGAAATGGTAATCACCTGATTACAAACAAAAATGTTGTTTGCATATTTAAATTTATTTACTCTAAACTTTGTAATAAATAGAACGAATGCTCCTGCATTCTAACATTGTAAATAGAAGGTTTTATCATAGCTTTCAATTTACTGAAATCTGTGGAAGACCAGAAAGTTGCAAGGAGTCTTATTTAGCAAGACAGAAACTCCAGTTACAGACTGGAGATGATAATGGCAAAAATCGTGAGAACAGCACTTAACTGTAAATTAGTGGATTGTCATGAGTCAACATTCAAATGTTGATCACACTTGCGATTTCCTGTAGGTTCATCAAGAAAATGGCTTTGGTGATTAACTGGAGAACTTGATGTAATTGAGAATAACAATAAGGAGCACCATGAAATTAAATTGCTATACATGCTGGTAGCTCTTCAGGCAGTATCTGAATGGACAACTGAGCTTCCAATCCCATATCATAATCATGCACACACATTTTATCATTTGTCCTTATTTACATAAGATCTGTACAATCGGCAGTAATTGCCAGCCCTTACCAATGAGGTTACTGTTTTGTAATTATTGCTAGGAATTAAAGAACTGCAGTGGATTTCGCTACTGGTGTTACATCACCCAAAAGTCCATTGCATGATATTAACTGTACAGTATATTAACATCATCAACAATTTCCTTGCTTGTAATCCAGTAGCTGTTAAATAATATATCCTCAGTTTCATTCATGATTTAATTGGTGGTTTGTGTGTGTAAACTTTCTTACTCATAGAAAAATGGAAGTGTAAGAGATTGGCAGAGCAGGAGCTGTTTTGTATTTAGTATCTTTTTTTTTTTTTAATTAGATTAGATTTAGTTTTCATTCCATGGATCCAAAAATGAGATGCTTCTTGTGGGTGCGGAACAAGTTAGAAAGTATAACATAAACAGCATAAACATTTGAACATAATACCCATTACCCTGATCATTTGTCAGGATACTTATGAAATAGGTGAATACATTAAAGTAAACTGGAATTGCTAATATTGTCATAATTAGTACACTATCAGAATGAAACATAGTTATGCACTTTTAATAAATTTACTGTACACAAATTACGTAATCTTGACTGTTGTGACCAAGTGCTGTCAAAACTTCAATCTAAAAGACATTTTTAATTAAGCTGGTCTAACAGTCCCCTTTAAGATATACACCTATAGTGTAAAAGGAGGTGCCTATCAAAAAGTCTTTCAAATTCTGTTTAAACTGTGTTTTATCTGAAACCAAGTCTTTAATGGATGCAAGCAATTTATTGAAAAATTGTGTTCCTCAATATTGGACTCTTTTTCAGACCAAGGTAAGTGATTTTAGGTCTTTATATAGGTTGTTCTTATTCCTGGTATTGATACTATGTATTGAGCTATTGGTTGAAAATAACGATATGACTTCCAACAAATATCATTAAGGAATAAAGTAACTAAGAAGTAGTGGTTAGAATACAAAGTTAGCTGTCTCCATAATGTTCTTGAATTGACGCCACAAATCAGCCTTATTACACAATTTAGCGTTCTAAAAACTTTTGCTCAGTTTGATGAGTTACCTCAGAATATGATCCCCTATGACATAATAGAATGAAAGTATGTAAGCTTTTTGTATTTATGTCTCCTACACGTAACATTATTGTCACTGCAAGTACAGACTTGTTCAGGCGCTGCAGCATTTCTGTGGTATTCCCTTCCCAACTGCATTTATTATCGAGTTGTAATCCTAGAAATTCAACATTGCCTACCTCTTCGATCTGCATGTCTTCATATGCCATACATGTGCTGGAAGGACATCTCCTACAGGTTCTGAACTGTATGTAGTAGGTCTTTTCAAAGTTTAATGACGGTGAATTAGCTTTAAACCATTTATTTTCAGTGAAGATTTGATTAACAGCCATTTCTAAATCTGTACTTGACTTGTGACTTATTGCAATGTTTGTTATCATCTACAAACAAAACAAACTTAGCATTATTACTTGAGTACTAATTGAGCCATAGTGAGCCCATGCATATGTAAAAAGAAAAAAAAAAATGAAGTCCTGTGGTACAAAAATGTGAATGTGCTTACCTTATTAAACAAATATAACTGCAGACTATTTGTGATTTTAGGAGTGGTGGTGCCGGTTTGAGAGTTGTGCAACAGCATTTAGGTACTATCTTTATTAACAACTTAAAAATTTCAAAAGACTGATCAAAATCAAGAGTTGAACCCCCAGTTTGCATTTACAATTCAGTAATACAATTTCTAATAACCACAATATGCAGCCATTAATAAAAGAAAATACGGGACGGCATCACTTCTACATAAATTTACAAAATTTAATTCTCATAATACCCTGTTGTTAACCCTATAAATAAAAGAAATACCCTCAAGATCTTGGGTATATGATGTCATTTACATTTCCTTTAAAATGATCACATAACACACATTTGTGTGAGTACATTACCCATCTACTCAGATTTGTTAGTACACTGCACAGTTTTTGTCAGTCCAAGCACTCAGATCCTTATGATTTTAAAACTCCAGTTTGGCTCTTTCAAGAAATCCCCCTCCCTCCCCCCAAAAAGTAATCACCAGAGGTTTGAAGAACTACTGTTTGAATTCGTAGGATAGCCGTAAGTTGCAGTCAGTATTTTTTATGAAGTGGTTTTGGGCAATTTAACAATAGCATCATCATACACTGTGGAATTTACAGAGTGTTGGAATCTTAAAGTGACGTAAAAGAACATATTCAATTTACATTAAGATAACATACAGTCAAAGAAGTTGGGTGATTACATTACATATCTTAGAGATGAAGTTGGTTATATAATATTAGTTTTTGTGATGTCTATGGCCATTTGCATCCAAAGATAATGGAATATTTTTTACTGACTGACTCAAAAATGATTTGAATTCACCACATGAAAAACCAATTTCATCAGTTACCACATCATTATTAAACTATGCTAAACAACTACCATTTGTAATGAAATACTTTTAAACTGCCATAGAAGATACAAATTTAAACGTCAATTGCTGCTTTTATGGTTGTATATGTACACACATCATTCATGTGTTAGTCAAATTTCACTATGCTACTATATCCGTTAAAGTAATTGTGCAAAAAATACATTAAAATGTCCTTAAAATATATCTTTCAATGCATCTTCAAAAGGGACACTTCTGAAAATATTTTGGTAAGGATAAAATGGCAGGTAGTTAAGATTGTGTCTTAACAGACAATCGCTGGCACTTTGTCGAACAACTGGAAGAATCTATTGAAATAAATTTGTTTTGTTCATGTAATAAATTTTGTCTGTTTCTCTTCTTTTCTGTGAAAATTTCCAGTTCTTCCGATAAAGGGTCTTTATCTGGCTAATTTTCATGCTATCTTGAATCTTGCCAAAAGTGTGGATAGTTGTCTACAAATGTTTACCAAATGCTGTACAATTGGCATTTAAATTGAAATTTTCTTTATTATAATCTTTATACAGTCTCCAGTTTGGCCAATGTATGTACTCTGAAAATTTTAACAGTTTTTTAATATAGTCCTGAATTACAGTACTTGGTCTTATGCACATTCTCCTTCCCGTGTCTAAGGGAATGTTTCTCCGAAATTCGACATTAACCTTTTGTCTTTGGAATTTTCTTTGTCTTTGTGATTTTCCTTCTACTGGTCTGCCCGTATTATTGTTGTTCCGTCCATTCATTGTTTTTCTTTATAGCGCAGTACAGTTTCGTCACTTCAAGAGAATTGTTCCAAATACAGCTTTTTGATTGTTTGTTATTCTGAAACTTTCTTTGTCAGTGAGTGGTAACTGTAACATGCTGTTTAAAGCTAAATAAAAATATACTTTTTATGTTGGGTTGTATGATTCAATTATTTCCAGTAATGATTCCCAAATATGTAGGCTTACTGCAACTGTTAATCAAGGAAATTAACTCAGCTATCAGTTTGATGTTTGTCTGTGAATGTAACTTTTGGGTGCATTTGATTAAGTTTTTTAGTTATTTCATTTAAATCTTGTTTAGTGCCTCTAAATAAAATTATAGTGTCATCATCATACTAGTGATAATACAGTATTTCCTCTTTTATATCAAGGAATTTCTCAAAAAAGTTAATTTCCAAGTCAGTAAGAAATAAACCTGACAATTTACTTAACAAACTATTACCCATCGCTAAGTGGTCTCCATTTGGTAAATTTTTCTGTTAAAGATAAAGTCATGAAATTGCAAGAAGTTTAACTGCTCTACAATCTCACTTACTGCTATGCTTTTATGTGTTGGTAAATTATGTTTAATTATTTCTGATGCTTCATTAACTGGTGTATTTGTGAACAAATTTGTAATGTCCAAAGTAGACTTGTAGGACTTGTGGCTCTCCTACAGATTTGATTTCAACAACCATCACTTCCCCTGCAGGTAATACCTGCCCTGCTCTTGCCAAACATTATTTAGTCTAAATGGGGCCACCCAAAAAACACAATAGCTAAAACATTAACAATAAAGACAGCTAGCAGTTATTATATATGTGCTTGGCAAAAACCACAACTGTCATTCAGTTGGCAGTGTGATTTAACATGGAGGCTACGATGGTTAGTCAATAATGAGTAGAAAAATATTTGTACAAATTATAGAAACACTACAGCTTACTACGACCACGTTTAACAAACTTCATACGACTTCCATAACCCAATTGTTCTGCCACACAATGGGTTCCTAATGAGCTAATAACACAATAATTTATTTGACACAATTGATCTCCAGTCAAATGGAAAACGAAAAGGGCAGCTCTTGTCAAAGAAGCAAAATCTTCAGTACAAGCAAAAATGTTCAGTGATGTCTACATAATCTATTTTCAGTTTTGGTAATAATTTACTTCATTTTGTACGTGCTCATGTTGATTTGAAAGTTGTTTGAATGCAACAGGAGTCAATATTATCATTAAAAGCAATCATAGTAACATTAAAATCAATCAATGTCATTCTTCTGAAAATGGGCCTTATTTTGTTATGGGGAAACAACATTGCCCCGACAAAAATTGCTTTTCAAAATCTTGCAGCTCCATATGTAGTGTTCCACAAAATAGCATCTCTTAAATTTAAGAAGCATTTTAAGAAGCTCAGAGTAGCTTTGTATAAAAAGACAATATTTTGTGATTGCAATAGTACCAAACAAGGTGAGAGGTCCGTTTTTATATGAGAGTTATAAATGCCCTCAGATGTTGCCAATTTGCAGCTGGCAATAACATACCAGTAGTCTGCCAACAAAAGCAGCAAAGGGTTCACTAATTTCTCTCTGTCAGAGGCAATGTACATGGTTTTAGATTTATGTACAAAGTAATGTGTTATGGGTCTGAAGGGGTTAATCTCGTAATATGTGATGTTAACCTAAAAAACTCTGTACCATTTGACCAAGAACATTTTATGGGTAATATGTATGCAGAATTTGTTTCTTAAATATGTCCAATTAAACAATGGTAATAAAGTGAAACTTTTAAAGTATTATCTCAAAACACGTCTTTTCCATCACAAATATTCAGTCTGTTGTAACTCACTCAGGTTAAGAGATGGAATTAAATTTTCTAATTTTTTTTTTAATTGTCTGTAATTTAATGCTGAATGTAAAAAACAATAACTCAAAATCCAGAATTATTGACAAGAAATCATTTTGCACTTTGTGTTTCACATTTAATGCAAGTGGAACCGAGCCGATACCAACCCAAGGTAATATGCAGGCTGCAAATCCAGTTGAGTCCAAATTCTCATCAGTTGAGGCACATGGCACAAAATCTTCACATCAGCATTGTGATGGTAGGCGATTTTTCATGCTGGTGGCTCGACAGGGAAGACCATGCTTGGAAAGCTACACTGCCTGAAGCGAGCCACAGTGTGTCCCCACCAGCTGTAACTAGCATTTGTACTTTCTGGTGACACTCAGTGGATGTGCTGGAGCCATCCAGTGGGTGTTCCAACAGCTCAGTGACATGACTGAATTGAACCATAGTGCTATTTAAAGTCACCCATCACCCATCAACTGTGTATGTTCTTGACTGATTGGAAAATAAAAGATCAGCAGAGTGGTGGTTTCCCTCACTAATTCTCACTAGGATGTGGCATACATGAGTGTGAATGCTTGGAGTGAGAATGCTGTGATCATACAGGGCACCATGGGAAGTAGCGTGGCTTCAAAGGTTGGCACACCATGCTGCCACTGTGGTAATAGTAAGCCTGCATCAGTAATCTGGTGTTGGTGCTAATATTCTGACCAGGAGACAGAAATTCGTTAACCAGATTTGGCTATATACATATTGCTGCAGGATAGTAGTAGTAGTAGTAAGCATCATCATCATCATCATCATCATCATCATTTCTTGCTCTCTCAAATCTGAAATGCTCTGTTATTCCAGGTATGCAATCTGCTTTCCATACTTGGTTTTCACTTTGTGAAAAAGCCTATAACATAAGTATCATAAAGTTTTCGGTGATGTTTGAAATAATGTATGCAACACCAAATCTTTCATTAACTTGCCACTATATTGAGTAAAACATTATAAAATTATGAATGTGCTTCTGACTTGCATCCACTCAGTATGACTGCTACTGGAACAAGAAGGCACAAATGTTCTTTTTTGTTTCCTTTCTGCAGTTGGTGACTAATAAAAATGAGTCGGCAGCAGATTATATTTTTTCAGCATCAAAAGAATCGTGAACGAAAAACTAATACTACAAATGCAACAACATAGCCATGAATCCAAATACTTAGTGTTATGTCACAAGTGTATGTCACAGACAGGGGAGGTGTGAGATATTAGAACATTATATAATTGTGACAGCATTTTGTCAATAATTGAAAAGATTGATTGTTGTAAAATTGCCTCTGCATCGCCGGCTGCTGCATTGCAGTGGCTTTCTAGTCTGCACTCAAAACAAAAAAGTTATTGTCAGAGGTCTCTCACCATTGAGCATTTTGTTGCTTCTTTGACTGGCTCTAAAAATGTTACTAGTTTAATGACAGTGGTGTTTTCATAACCATTAATTTTTTCAGACTAACTTCATCAACAAGTGTAAGGTGTGTCCAAATGAAAATTAGGCTGTAGTTATATGTAAAGACATTTTAAAAACAGTATCATAATTACAGTTTACTTGGAACAGTACAACAGTACATAATTGCTGCTGATGTTGATACACTGATCCCAGCTTGTCAGTAGGGACTGGATGACTCCAGCAAAGAAACTCCAGATTCAGTTTTCCTCTGTGTCCTGTACTTTCTCATCATAGATGAACCTCTGAGCTTTCAGAGATTGTTTTAAGGGGCCGAAGATATGCGAGTCAGATGGGGAGTTACGAGGGCTGTAAGGAGGATATTTCAGGACCTCCCATTGAAATTTTTGGAGGTGCTGTAGGATCTTTCTACAAACACAACCTAGTGTCATGGAGAAGCACTATGCCATTTGAGAGCTTGCCTGTGCACTTGTTCTTGATGGCCTATTTCAGTCTTAGCAGTGTATTGCAATACCTTTGATCATTAACTGTTGCACTCTGTGATAGCCAGATGCGTAAAGGTCTTTCTACATTGAAAAAGAAAGTGATCATCGTATGTGCAGCCATTGCAGCTGATTGGGCTGGTTTTGAACAAAGGGAGACGAGATGCCACCATTCCATGTTCATCAGTTTGAAAGCAGGGTTGAAGTGGTGGCACCACATTTCATCACATGCCACAGTCGCAGCAGTGAAATCCGTTCCTTGCTCCGCATATCTCAACAGATGATTCAGGCAAACACCATCCTCACCATATTCTGATTCTCCGAGAGATGCTTGGGCACCGTCTGTGCACAAACTTTGCCATAATGAAACTTCTCATGGATTATGTGATGCACAGTTTCTTTGCTTATCAACAGTTAAACAACAGATATGGTCATCGAACAAATCGACCGTATGAGCTATTCTACATCTGAAATCTTGGCACTGGTGATGCCAATGTACACTTTTCCAGGGCATGGCATGTCCCCGATGCCCCCAGGGGACTCACAGTGGCAGCAGGTGACCCTGAGGCGTAGACTGCCTACATGAGTGTTGCATTTCCTGGCTGACCTACGGCAACTGTTAAGCTTTACACCTACTTTCTACATTGCCCTCCAGGAAACCTGGTTCCCGGCAATGCGGACCCCTGCCCTTTGCGATTACAGGGGATATTACAAGAACTGTAGCGAATATAATAGAGTGTCAGGTGGAGTTGTGTTTATGCCCTGAACTCGGTATGTAGTGAAACTGTGCCCCTCCAAACTCCTCTTGAAGCTGTGGCTGTCAGGATACAGACGACGCAGGAAATGCAGTATATATCTCCCTTCAGATGGTGCGGTAACCCTGAACATATTGGCTGCACTGATTGATCAACTCCCTAAACCTTTTCTACTTTTGGGAGATTTTAATGTCCGTAACCTCTTGTGGGGTAGCACCATGCTTACTGGCTGTGGCAGAGATGTCGAAAATTTACTGCCCCAACTCGACCTCTGCCTCTTAAATACTGGGGCCACCACACATTTCAGTGTGGCTCGTGGCAGTTATTTGGCCATTGATTTATCAATTTGTAGCCCGGGTCTTCTCCCATCTATCCACTGGAGAGCACATGACGACCTGTGTGGTAGTGACCACATCCCCATCTTCCTGTCACTCCCCTGGTGTCATGCCCAAGGACACCTACCGGCATTGGCCTTAAACAAGGCAGACTGGATAGCCTTCACCTCTGTTGTCACCATTGAATCTCCCCCACTTGGTGCCATCAACATTGTGATTGAGCAGGTCACTACAACTATAATTTCTGCAGCTGAAAACATGATCCCTCGTTCTCTAGAGTGCCCCAGGTGAAAGACAGTCCCTTGGTGGTCGCCTGAAGTCGCTTCCCTTGGTGGCTGCTGGAAGTCACTGAGGAAATTAAAGTGTGTCAGCGAGCTCTACAGCGACATAAGCAGCACCATTCCCTAGAGCAACTAATAGCCTTTAAGCGGCTCCGTGCCCACATTCGCCTGCTTATAAAATGACAGAAGCAAGAGTGTTGGGAGAGGTACGTGTTGACCATTGGGTGCCATATGTCACCTTCCCAAGTCTGGACGAAGATCGGATGTCTTTTTGGGTACCAGGCCCCAACAGGTGTCCCTGGTGTTAACATCAATGGCGTGCTCCCTACCGACACAAACATAATTGCCGAGCACTTCGCTGAGCACTATACTCAGGCCTCTGCGTCGGAAAACTACTCCCCACCCTTTCGTACCCTCAAATGGCGGAAGGAAAGGAAAGTCCTCTCGTTCACTACACGCCACAGTGAACCCTATAATGACCAATTTACAGAGGTGGAGCTCCTCAGCGCTCTTGCACATTGCCCCAACACAGCTTCTGGACTGGACTGAATGCAGAGTCAGATGATTAAACATCTCTCATCTGACTACAAGCAATATCTCCTCATCTTCAACCGGATGTGGCATGATGGCATCTTTCCATTGCAATGGCAGTAGAGCACCATCATTCTGGTGCTCAAACCAGGTAAAAATCCGCTTGATATGGATAGCTATCGACCCATCAGCCTCAGCAATGTTCTCTGTGAGCTGCTGGAATGTTTGGTGTGTCGACGGTTGTATTGGGTCCTGGAGTCAGGTGGCCTACTAGTTCCATGTCGGGGCAGCTTCCGCCAGGGTCGCTCTACCGCTGTAATCTTGTGTCCCTCAAGTCTGCCATCTGAACAGCCTTTTCCAGATGTCAACACCTGGTTGCCGTCTTTATGTAAAGCATACAACATGACCTGGCAACATCATATTCTTGCCACATTGTATGAGTGGGGTCTCCGGGTCCCACTCCCGATTTTTATCCAAAACTTCCTGTTGCTCCGTACTTTCTGTGTCCAAGTTGGTGCCTCCCGTAGTTCACCCCCCCCCCCCCCCCCCCCCTCCTGTCATATTTAGGAGAATGGCACTCTGCAGGGCTCCGTATTGAGCATACCTCTATTTTTAGTGGACATTAATGGCCTAGCAGCAGCTGTAGGGCCATGGGTCTCCCTTTCTCTGTATGTGGGTGACTTTTTGCATTTTGTATTGCTCCTCTAGTACTGATGTTGCTGAGCGGTGCCTATAGGGAGCCATTCACAAGGTGCAATCATGGTCTCTAGCCCACGTATTCTAGTTTTCAGCCGTGAAGTCGTGTGTCATGCACTTCTGTCGGCATCGTACCGTTCATCCAGAAACCGAACATTATGTTAATGATGAATTACTCACTTTAGTGGAGACGTATCGATTCTTAGGACTAGTTTTCGATGCCCAATTGACTTGGCTACCTCACCTTCGTCAGCTTAAACGGGAGTGCTGGCAGTACCACAATGCTCTTCACTGCCTGAGCAACACCAACTGGGGTGCAGATTGCTCTACACTACTGCAGCTCTACAGAGTCCTGGTTCAATCCCGCCTTGACTATGGGAGTCTTGTTTATGGTTCGGCGGCACCCTCAGCGTTGTGTTTATTCGACCTAGTGCACCGCTGTGGCGTTCGCCTAGTGATGGGAGCTTTTAGAACAAGTCTAGTGACCAGTGTCCTGGTCCCTCCATTTGGATCCGACGTGCACAACTGCTCGCCAGTTATGTTGCACACATTTGTAGTTTTCCTGAGCGTCCGAGTTACCATCTCCTTTTCCCACCCATGGCAGTTCATCTCCCGCATAGGCGGCCCAGGTCAGGGTTCACAATTGCGGTTTGCATGCAATCCCTTCTCTCCGAACTGGAGTCCTTCCCTTTACCACCTCTACTTCAGGTCCATTCACGTACATCACCATGGTGTACACCTCAGCCGAAGCTTCGTCTGGACCTTTTGCATGGCCCTAAGGACTCCTTTAATCCCACTGCTCTCTGCTGTCACTTCCTCTTGATTATTGCTGTGTTCCGGGGCTCTGAAGTTGTTTTCAGCGACGGCTGAATGACTGATGGTAATGTTGGCTTTGCCTATGTCCACAGAGGCCATATTGAACAGAATTCCTTACCCGCTGGCTGCAGTCTATTCACTGCAGAGCTTGTGGCCATATCTCGTGCACTTCAGTACATCCATTCCTGTTCTGGTGAGGAACAAGGGACCTATGACCTCGCAGTTTGATCCCTCTCCCCCCCCCCCCCCCCCCCTTTTTAATCCAACCAACCAACTCGCACTTCTTTCATGAGTTTGAGCATGGCGCACGTGGAGCCCTGAGATATTGCATTTCCTTCACCGTGCCCCTCCTTCCCAATCCTTGCTCCTTACCAGCATCCCCCTCCTTCCCCTCTCTCGGCATTATTATTTATGTCTTCCTGGTTATCCACTTAGTTCCCTGTATTGCTTGCAGTTTTGTTCTTCAAGCCTGTTGTCTTTCATCCTTTTTAGTATTTTGGTCCTTGCTTCGGGTTTGATCTCCATTTCTAAATTTTCTGTTTTTAGAGTGAGCCATTTGGGGAAGAACTCCCTCCTACCGTCTACGGTGTGGATTCCTTTCTCCCCCTTCCTTTCCCTCTTCCTTTCCCCCCAGTCACCCCCCTCCACCCTGCTAGGCCATCGGCACGTGTATCCAGTCATTGTGGTGGGGCTGTTATGTCCTATCTGGCTGAGCCCCCTCACACACAGAGATCACACTACTAATACCTGAGGCCGGAAGCCTACTACTAACTCGGCCATGAGACGCATCACTTGTGCGTCCCAAGGTTGCTCGCTCTCTTTTGGTTCCAGATCTTGCAGAAGCCTGCCCTCCCTCTGTGCCCTGCCCTACTCCACATTTGAAGAGAAGAAGAAGAAGAAGAAAAAGAAAAATGTAAGTCCCAGGACAAGGCCCACCTGGTGTCCCCAGAGGTGCTATCCCCCCACCCCGCAACCTGAGTCAGCTGTCTTATTTATGGAAGTCACCCCATCCTTGTCGGTGATGACCACTAAACGATTGACATGACCTCCACTCAGCTCCATATTGTCTAACCTGGATTCTCTCCACACGATAATGCAGTGAAATTGCAACAGACATTAGTGACACCTACTGGAGGTTCAATACCTTGTTTCCTCTTACTCTGCATTCTTTCTTGCTCTTCAAGAAACACACTTCCGTGGTGACCACTCTCCAACATTTCGTTGTTATTGGGCGTTCTGTCGAAACCGTGCCATCCCCGGGATAGCGTGTCAGGGGATCCGCATTTTGGTTCACACCAGTGTCTTTGGTGACTGGATCCCACTTTGTATCAAACTGGAAGCAATAGTGCTTAGAGTAGAAACAACCCCAGCAATCAATGTTTGCAACATCTACCTCTCTCCAGGTAAGCCACTTCCTTACGTTGAAATGTCCACCTTAATACAGCAACTCCCATTCCCATATCTCCTCCTTGGGGACTTCAATGCACACCACCCCCTGTGGGGGAGTGCCACTTCAAGGGGTCTTCTAATTGACCAAATTATTACAGACTTTGATTTGTGTCCCCTTGAGTGCCTTTCATGGCACCCTTACTGCTATCAATCTCACAATCTCCTTCCCTGCTCTCGGGGCTTCCCTGTTTTGGTCACCCCATGTTGACCTTTGTGACAGTGACCACTTTCTGGTGATTCCATCGTTCTCCTGCTGCCATCAGGCAGACGGGCTCCCATGTTTGGCATTCACAGGGCCAATTGGTCTGCTGTGCACTTCAACATCTCCGTTTTGAATTGCATTGATGCATTCATGCAGGGCGTCTCTGCCAATAATCTTCATGCTGTTGACTCTGCTATCCCCCTATCCACAGTTCCCCCTCATCAGAGACCAGTACTGTTGTGGACCAAGGATGTAGCAATCGCTATCCAGAACTGCCAATGGGCACTGCAGTGATTTAAATGACACTCTTCACATGCCAACCTTATCCCTTTTAAGCGTCTGCATCCTAAGGCTTGCTGCCTTATTATACAGAGTAAAAAGGAATGCAGAGAGCAGTATGTTTCCTCCATGGAGATGTAAGCCTTTTCAGCGCAGGTTTGGTCCAAACTCTGTAGCCTTCTGGACTGCCAGCGTCAATCAACTGTCCAGAGTCTTACTCTCCAGGGTGTTATTCTCCAGAGTGCTCTGTGTACTGATCCATCAGTCCTTGCAGAACACCTCGCAACACACTTTGAGACAGCATCGGCATCTTCTTCCTATACTGGTCCCTTTCTCCAGCAGAAACGTGAGTTGAACAGAATCCCTCAGTTTCAACCCCCGCCAAGGTGAACTGTGTAATGAACCTTTCACTGAATGGGAATTCTTGTAGGCCCTTACTTCTTTACATGGTATGGCCCCAGCCCCAGATTCCATTCACAACCAGATGATCCAACGCTTGGACGTTACCCAGAGGCAACATTTCTTAGGGTCTTCAACCACATATGGCTTATGGGTGCCTTCCCCTTGCAATGGCAAGACAGTATAGTTATCCTCGTCCTTAAGCTGGGAAGAACCCAACGTCTCTCAAGAGCTACTGCCCAATTATCCTGACCAATGTACTTTGTAAACTGCTCGAAAGGATGGTAAATTGCTCTGATTATGTCAGGTACTTGAATCTCGGGGCTTTTTGTCCCCAAATCATAATGGCTTCCAGGAAAGACTATCTCCAACAGACCATTTACTCAGGTTGGAAAAAGCAATCCGACCGGCTTTTACTCACTGCCAGCACCTTGTTGCGGTCTTCTTTGACCTACGTAAGGCATATGAGACAGTTTGGTCCCTTCATATTTTAGTTAACCTCCATGACTGGAGCTTTTGCAGCCCTCTCCCTATTTTTATATGTGAGTTTTTATCCCAAGAGTTCTTCTGGGTTCGAGTTGGCACTTCACTCAGCACCCCTTGGATCCAGGAGAGTGGTAGCCCACAGGATTCTGAGTTGAGTGTCACACTCTTCCTCATAGCCATCAGTGGGCTTGTGACCTCCTTTGCGCCTCTGGGTATCCCAGTGTTGTATGTCGACGATTTTTGCATCTGGTGCAGCTCCCATTCAATAGCATCGGCTGAGTGCCAGCTCCAAGGCACCATCTGACAGGCCTCTACATGAGCACTCTCCCATGGCTTCCAGTTCTCTCCCTCCAAAATGCAGGTTATGAATTTGTGCTGTTGGTCCACAGTACACTCCAATCCGGAACTTGCCTAGATATTGTTGCATAGACCCATTTATTGGGCCTTATTTTTGATAAAAAGCTGACGTGGCTGACTCACATTTGCCGCCTGAAGACTGCCTTCTTGCAGAAGCTTAACACTCTTGGGGTGCAGATCTTGCTACTCTTCTCCTTCTTTACTGTGCTCTGGTTTTGTGCAGACAAGATTATGGTAGTCAGGTTTATGGCACAGCAGCTCCTTCCACTCTGAAAATACTTTACTCTGTTCACCATTGTGGGATGCTTCTGGCTATTGGTGCATTTCGTACTACTCCCATCGACAGTCTGCTCCCAGAAGTGGGGAGCCAACTCCTGGTTTCTTACGCAATTGCCACATGCCGATTTCCTGACCATCCCGTCTACCCTCTCCTCTTTGCAAATGGCGGATGTCCCTCCTGATACCCACCTCAGGTGGTATTGCCAGTTGACATGTGGCTAACTTCCCTCTGTTGGGATCTTCATCTCAACTTGCTAGAATGTGCCCCGTATACTTCCTCCTCCCCTGCCCTCCCTCTTGGATGGTGCCTGGACCATGGATTAGGACTGGCCTATTCCGAGATCCAAAGGTCTCTGTCACCCCTATGGTCTTTCGGCGTGTTGTATGTTCCATTCTTGCAGCGTTCCAGGGCCCTACCATCTTCTACACTGATGGTTCTAAGACAATAGATAAGGCGGGATACACTTTCACATCTCCTATTGGCTTAGAACTCCATTTATTGCTGCGGTCATGTAGTAGTGTGTTCACAGCAGAGTTGCTGGCTATTAACAGGCCACTTTGTTACGCAGGCCTCCCTTCACAGTGTTTTAACATGTATGACTCAGGCTATAGATCGATGCTACTCTCGTCACCCTTTGGTCTCTGCTATCCATGACCTTCTCTCTGCCCTTGGCCATGCCACCTGCTCAGTTGTCTTTCTCTGGGCCCCAAGTCATGTGGGCATCCCAGGGAATGAACTGGCTGACAGTTTGGTGAGAGAAGTAGATACTCTGCCCCCCCCACCTCCCCCCCCCCCCCCCCCAAACTCCCTTCCATGGTTCCAGCTGCAGAGAATGAGAGAATGTGGATCTTCATCAAATCTGTCTGTCTCTGCCCAAAAGTGGAATGATACCTGGTGAACTGCTGCCCTCAGTGATAAACTCCACACCATCAAGACAACTACTGTCTTATGCCATTTATACATTGATCGTACCATGCTCACCTATTGTTTTCTCTTGCGTGATGAGCCACTCCCACAATGTGGCTGTGGAGCTGGACTGACAGTATTGCATAGATTGGTGGAATGTGCCCTTCTTTTGGCCCTTCGCATTAAGTATAGTCTTCCAGATTCTTAATCGTTAACTTTAGCAGACAATTCTTGGATGGTTGAACCGGTCGTCAGTTTCCTCCATGAAAGTTGTTGTTATTTTCTGATATAGGGTTTTTCTTTACTCCTGGAGCAGGGGCAATGTGGTTGTGGTTGGGGCTCTCTTCATGTTTTCTCGGTCTAGGACCCATGACCACTTCCCCATGCGAAGACCACTCTTTTATCTGTCTATTTTTCCAGTGTGGTTTCAGTTGCCTGAGACTGCAGTCATGTGTGTGAGTTGGGTTTGTGTGTGTGTGTGTGTGTGTGTGTGTGTGTGTGTGTGTGTGTGTGTGTCTATTGTTGACGAAGGCCAATGGCTGAAAGCTTTAATTGTGAGACTCTTTTTGTTGTGCCTATCTACAACTCAGCATCTCCACTATATGGTGAGTAGCTACTTTCATTCTCATAATATTGTCACATTCCATCCTGGGTTTTCTGTTGTTTGATTTTTGTTTTTTCCATTTTTTAGGTTTGGTCTACCCTTTGATGCCTAGTAGTGTGTGTGTGTGTGTGTGTGTGTGTGTGTGTGTGTGTGTGTGTTTTAACTTGCTCGTTTTATAGTTTGACCCCTCCAGCTGGATCTGTCTACTTTTAGCAGACCCTCTCTCTTCTGAGAGTACCTTTGGAACTGCAGTACTGATGAACTCACCATTTAGTCCCATAACCCCCCACTGCCACCCCCTTCCCTCAGCTAATCAATCAATTATGTTCTTGATGTTTACACATCGTGCCTCATAATGCTGACACCACCAGAATGTTGTGCACCATGGGAGACATTGCTCACCATACATGTCACTCATCGTGCGATAAATTTGTGAAGCATGCTCACTTTCCACACAAAGAAACTGGATAACCACTATTTATGCTGATTGAGGGGAATCCATCGTGCAGTGAACTGCAGAATTAACTCTCCAGAAATGAGAAAATTGCTGTGAAGCTGTTAACTTCACTAGTGCAACTGGAAATACCACCGTGTTATCTCTAGGTAAACACACACACACACACACACACACACACACACACACACACTGGGATTATATGTAACATTGCTTCAGTGAAGGTCTTCTTTTCATTTGGGCATATCTTACATTTCTGTGGCTCAATTATGCTAACTGCATTCTAAAACTGCTGTTCTGCCTATGTCTCTGTTTCTTGTGTCTAACTTGTCTCTAACAAATTCATGTCACCAATTTTCTTTGTGAAAGGGACAGTGTGTTTGGCAGCATAAATCATAAAATAAGCCATTGACCCCATTTTTTAATAATTCACACAAAAAATTTAGGACTTTGTTCAAAAAATGTAGTACTAGATGACATCCGAAATGGTTACTGGAAGGACTTCCTGATGAAGATGAAGATGGTTTCATGGTCAACATTGTGTACAGTAATAGATGGGTTAACACTTTTTCCTATATGGGTCAGTTCATATATCTGGTGTACGCAATCAGGCATTTGTGCCTATGGGATATCAATTCTGGACATCATATTCATCCATATTTCATTGGTCTGTCTTTCAGTGTTGGATGACACTGTTGTAAGATGAGGTGGAATTCTGGAGACGTCCACCTGTCCAAATCGTGAATCAGTGTTTGCAGACTTGTATGAGAAATGCCCCGCCTGATATTAATGTAAATGAACAATGATTTGTGATACAAATTTCTATGCAATTTGAGTTTCAGTATTGTTCACAGTAGCTGATAATGCTTTAGAATTCAAATTTTGGCATGTTCTGCCATTTTATGTGTAAACAACAAATTTATTTTCTGCAATATTAACTAGTTTTCAAGCCACTGCAGACTCGTCATCCAATGGGGTTGTTACAGGAACATTACCTGAACCATGTGCAGCAAGGCGCTATGGCTGTGTTGCTCACAGAAATAATGGAAATACAGTTATTTTCTCCAGCACCACACCTATAGTGTCTAGCTGCTCATTGTCCAAGTAATGTATCTGTAACACCACCATCTGATGATGAGCATGCAGTGGCTTGAAGGCTGTTCTGGTGTCCAAAATTAAAGCAACAAACTGCTGTTTTCCCTGTCTTGCATCTAATTCATGACATAATTGCACAGATTGTCAACAGATGTCTGTATGATCGTTGATCGGAATGCCATCTTCCATGCAGAACACTCACAACTGCCGCAACGGTGATGCCAGGAAACCTATCAAACGTTGAAGTGTTTACCAGATAGATCTAGATCCACAATTGCTGTGTACACAGGCACAGACAGTGCAGTATGGCACAGAAAAGATGCCTACCAGACTCTCTGCAATAAATGACCGTAGAAAGAAGGGAAGCAGGACAGTCGCAAAGTGATGTAGCCTTATGGCTTAATGTGAATGGTTCTGTTGCTTCTCGAATGTTGCAACACTTTATCCCGAGGTCCAAAGTAGGGCTGATTGAATGTGAAATTAGAAAGAGAGGACTGTTATTTGGCTGTAAGTGCACTATGCTACCGCCTTAGTACTGCACAGCAACTGGCATCTGACCTTGCAGCATCCACTGGATGAGTTGTATTGAAGCAGATGGTGTACAGAAGGCTTCAGCAGAGTGGACTTTATTGTCGGAGACCTGCTGCATGTCTCTCTCTCATGCATCTTCACAGATGGGTACGTCTAGAGTGGAGTCGTCAACATGCCACCTGGGCAGTCAAACAGTGGGCCAATGTTCTTTACACAGATGAGTCCCGATTTGACCTGCAGAGTGATTCTCAACAGATTTGTATCTGGAGGGAACATGGAACATGATTTCAGGACCCAAACATTGTGGAAAGAGACAGATATAAAGGAAGATCCCTAATGGCACAAGCTAGTATTACGTTGAGCACTTGAACACATCTGGATGCAATTGTATGGGTGAATCAACAAGGTTTAAGTGCTGTCAGGTATTGTAACGAGACTTTGGGACCTCATGCGGTTGTCGCAAGGTGCTGTGGGCCCAGGTTTCGTATTACTGGACGATAATGCTCGAGCTGGAAATAATCTGATATGTCACTTAGGAAAATCTTTTCTAAACACTGCCTTGAGTCCAGCCTTCACTTTCATGTTTGCTTAGGCCACGTCATGTGCCATGATCCTGCAACAGGTGATTTAGTAGCCATTTGAGCTTGAGGTGCCTAAATGAGAATGAACAAAATCAAATGCAGTTGCTCGCTGCATTCGAAGCACCTGCATTGATGTCTTTCAGACTTCCACGGAACAACACGCGCAAAGGAATTCAATTGAGCATAAATTCCAAATGCAGACTTTTACTTATAGATACGGTTTGACAAGCTTTGTAATGACAATTGTTGGTAACTTTCTTTTTTTGTTTTTCAGAGTGCTGTGGAAATGTTTGAATTAGCGTGGAAACTTTCAAAGGACGACAATGAAATGTTGTGGTAAGTCATTTGGTCTTTACATTTTCCTTTAGTGGTATATTACAGAGTAGAAACTCTCATACTTTTGTAGTCCTTGGTGTGTGGTTATAATGACTTTATATGTATTAATACCAGTAAAAGCTCTACAGATGTAGGTGTTCACTGGAAAACCACAATTCAGGATAGGTCACAAATATCAAGAATCCGCAGATAAAGACTTGTTCTTTATTCACAGTTGGAGGTAGGGCAGCATCGGTCGTAAATTTTTAATTTGTTTGTTGCAGATTCATTTGAGCTACTGTGTAGCTATATTCAGTGCATTATACCCAAGTCCTGATGACTTATAAACATAATAGCACATGGTACCACTTGACATACAGATAACAAACATGAGTTGTCCTTTATTCTGTCTTTCGCCATTTATTTGTTAATTATTTAACAGCATTTGGTCATCAGCTTCCACAGGCATAAAAATGTAGAGTGGCATTCAGAACCACTGAAAAGTCAGAGGACCATTCATTTTTGGGTGAGTTTCTTGTAGCGAACCTTTTTACGTTTCTAACTAGTTTGTTATGTTTTGGAAGGAATTGCTGAATGAAGTAGGTTACAAAATAGTCATTTTTTAGGCAAATGACAGGACATCTAAAACTGTAGTCTAATTAAAATAATTTATTAGAGTTATATGTGTCATATGTCACTCCAGTGTTGCAAAAACACACTCCATCTGGTCCTCACTTACGGCTGTGTCAAATGAAACTGGCAGCCCTTATGGGCAAAACCCACTGTTGCTAACTTTAGCAGGCCCACAGATAGAGCATGAGGCTCCACTTACAAATGCCATGTGTGCAGAATGCAGAAGGTGTGTACTACTTGAGCATTGTACGAATTGGTGCTTTGTTATTGTTCATTGGCAAGAGCAGAAAATTTCCTCGTGTTGTTTAAGATCAGATTGTAGGAATTCAGTTCCACGGTGTGAAGTGTGAACTTAAAACTACTTTTAATTTGTAGTAGTTACTTATACGTTCTTATATTTTGTTAGAAGTCACATTATTTTATTAGAAGTTCCTTCACATTACCATATGGTAAATGTGGTTTTTGTGAAGTCATGTGTGAAGTATATCAATACTTACACTACACAATTTAAGGTTTAAAATAAGATTATAACTGTTATTGAGTAGGTTATGACAACATTTAAAAATTATAATTCAGTCAGTAATTATGTGAAATACTGAAAATCAAATTTCTGTTGCCGTGGGAAACCATTAGATGTGCAATTTGGGATTGTGAATTGTCAATTACAAGTCACGTTAATTAGTCAGTGACGTAGTTGCTTTTTACTAACTGGGCCATCCAAGAACTTCCCAGAGCTCCTTGATTATTTAGATCTACCTGTTCTCCTCCCCTCTGATTTGTGCGAACAAAGGAATTATCCAGTGGGCCACAAATCAGTAGATGTGATCTCCATGTACAGAGAGACAAATGATTACAATTTCAGAAAAAATTGGAAGATTTATTCCATAGAACGAGCTTCACAAATAGAGCAAATCAATAACACATTGGTCCACTTCTGGCCCTTATGCAAGTTGTTATTTCGCTTGCCTTGATTGATAAGCATTTGTTGGATGTCTTCCTGAGGGACATCGTGTGAAATTCTGTCCAGTTGGTGCTTAAGAACGTCAAATCATGATCTTATTGGAGGATCCTGCCCATAATGCTCCAAATGTTCTCAATTGAGAAGACATCCGGTGACCATGCTGGCTGAGGTAGGGTTTGGCAAGTGTATAGACAAGTATTAAAAACTTTCACCATATGCGGGTGGGCAATATTATACTGAAATATAAGTGCAGATTTTCTTGCCCTGAAGGGCAATAACTTACCACTGTGGTGTAAGAGTGCCGTGGGTGATAACCAAATGGGCCCTGCTGTGAAAAGAAATGGCACTCCGGACCATCACTCCTGGTGGTCGGGCTGTATAGTGGGCGACAGTCAGGTTGGTGTCCCACCACTGTCTGAGGCATCTCCAGACATGTCTTCACTGGTCATTGGCAGCCAGATCCGAGTAAGTTCATCTCTGAAGACAATAGAGTATTTGACTTTTTCCTAGAAATCGTCTTAAATGGCTAATTATGTCATTTTATCCTCATAACATGCTTTTTTCCCTCTTGATTTTCATTGTTCTTTTATAAAAACAGATATGAAATATAAATAATTTGAAAGCCGACTAAAATGCTCTATTTGAGCTGTTTGATGCCTGTAATGTCACTGGCTAGGTTGTTGCTCCTATTCTCATAAAGCTCATTCATAGTGATGTCTTGTTTTGGAATTTATGTTTCAAAAAGTGGGTTGCAAATGGTGTGTAGTACTACACTGTACAAATACATCTGTAAAAACTTATGAAAACTTGTTTTTGCTCTTCCAAAGAATGATGAGAAGTGTAAAATGTGGTTGCACTGTACTAGTAAAATGCCAGTAGTCAACGTACAAGTTCCCTACTTTGATTAAGAGTGTCTTGCACTCTGAACTTAACATTGATTTACCTCTGAGATATGCTTTCCCACTGTTACAAGGAAGGATAGTGTCATTCTACAAAATTAAACTCTTAGTGAAAGTTGTCATTTTACTCTATTACATGTACATTTTTTAGTAGTTTAGTTGTTAGAGTGGTAGACTGTCAAATTATATGAAATGATCCATAGATCACAGATTCAAATCCAGCCCAAAAGAATATCTTAACTTATGACTTGGCAGTCCTCTCATTAATGAAACCAAATTAAAATTAAAAAACTTTACCACACTGATAAGAAACAGTGTCTTATTTTGTTTTCCCTGTCATTTACATGCTCTTACATTTGCAGTTGCTGTTCACACACGACACATTCAAAAAGATATTTTCTAGTTAATGTAACCAAGCACTTTTTACTTTATTAGAAACAATATTTTTATCTTTGTACTGTACAGCTAGAATCCTTATTGTTTAAAATTTTGAAGTTTCATAATCTTACGAAATAAGTCTACTCCAGATACTGACGTTAGTTTACACCCACAAACATCACAGCCCTTACATTTGTGTTACCTGTGTGTCGTACGTGTTTTCTCTCTTTCTGCATACAAAATCTCATCGTCCTATACCTCGTTGTACTGTGGGACTATGGTGATATCTTCACTACTCACCATGCTTTCCAAAAGAATGAATTGTTTGTATGCAAAGGAAATGCATTTAACTTCAGTTGTCCATTGATCAAACTAAATTAATTTGAAGCTATATTTAATACAGCCCACCATTTAAACAGTTGCTACAATGAGTTCTTGCAAACGCTATTTTAGTATTTTGTGTAAAAGTTTTAAAAATATATTACCCTTCCAGGACTTGAACTCGTGTCCTCTTTACCACAGTCAAATGTGCTATTCATTGCATCACAGAATGCTTGCTCTGAGCTGTCTCTCTGCCAAGTTTCTTATGTAGAGGAAATCAGCATTGAGAGTCACCAATAATAATTTTATTGTGGTTTGGGTCGTAGTTCATGACTGATAGTCAATGAACTAGTTATAAGATACAGATTCATTTGCAAAAGTTCTACAGTCCCTTAGTTTTGAGTATGTGTAATGATGTTACAGGTATCAGGGAAAAGAATGTCCATTGCTGCACATAGCGCCACTAAATGGGTGGAGCATAAACACATTAACTTTTGTAAGGTTTCTAATATCAGTGTTCACAAAATTCCTTTCTGATGTTAGTTAAAACTTGGAATTGCGATATATGTCACTAAATGACTAAGCAGTTTGCAGAAGAAGTACGTAAAAGCCTGGCAACTTTGGCTAACACTTCTGTGACACACATATAACTTCATCTTACTCCTGGTCTGTGAAGCCGCCAGAGCTTCAGCTAGTAATAGAGCATTTTTGATCATGTGACCAAACTTGATATTTAATGATTTTTAAGGTTTAATTGGATAAAAATAACAGATCTCTTGTGAGAATAGTCACTCTAACTGCTACTTGAATGTTATAATCACTCAGAATAACAACAATCTGAACCATATTTTTAACATAGGAAAATAGCCTATTGTTCTCCAGTCAATGAGACTCCAGACTGAAGAAATGTCTGGAGACGTCCTGGACTGTGGCGGGATATAAAATTGACTGTCATCCGCCATACGCCCAACAACCATAAGTGATATGGAGCTTAGTGACTGCTATGTGCAGTGGAAGGGGGCATTACTTCGCGCGCGACAGGTTGAGAATTTGGGCTCAGCTGCTCCAGAGGAGCAGAGCAGCCAGGTTTGAATCCTGGTCCGACGCAAATTTTTGACCTTCACCATTGATTTATTTCATTGCACATAAGTGGCTGAAGTTCTGATTTCTTGTTATATAAATTCATGTTCTTTTAACTGTCGCCATGAAGATAGTTCAGGGTTTTCACTGTAAAGGTGCTGGACGCTGTCCTAGTGATGGTCACAAACATCTAACCGGTATCACTGATACTCATTCTTGCCAAGCTCGCTTAAACCTCTGTTGTAAAGCTCAGGATAACAGTGGATTCAGTTCTGATGACGTTAGTTGAAGTGATGGGTGCAAATTTTGTAGTTGGTGAAACTCCTCAAGAATCTGCCACTGGGAAAACCAACAAGTAGGAAGGCAATGTGCAAATGGCTGTGTCAGCTGTGACCAATGCATAACCAGTCCATTGACATTAGAGACAGTTAGTGAGATACTCCTAAATGCTCGCATGCCATTGTGGAGGAAGTTTGTCTTGTGGGGAAATGATCCCCATGTTGGGCTGTCTCCACTGTAAGTTGTGCTATTAATTAATGCTCCGGCTACAAGCATTTGTGATGTTGCTCTTGGTTAAGACAAAATTAACCAAACACATCATTTAGAAGTAGCACAAAATCGGTTTACTTTTGTTTGGCCTGTCATATTTAATCTTATTTACATTATAGAGTTTCTTAGTATCCATGCCCAGCCATTAGGCATAATGACTTTTCTAAATAACTGACATATCAGTTTATCATTCCTAATTACTCGTCCTCTGTGCAATGACCATAAATTTATTAGAAGGCACATTCCTCTGTAAGGGATTCTTAAGCTGCAGCTTGTGTATGTTTTGTATATTTATGAGGTTAACATGAACTATTTCAGCTGAATGTTCCTCATCGTTGATAGTGATAATTAAAGGTGTTGGCTGGCTCTCTGCATTGATTTCTGTTGGTTCCACTCCTAGTTCATCATTTCTATTATGGCAGCTGTGTACTGTATTGTGAAATTATTAGTACATTCTCCAGATTCACATCTAGATTACTTTGTAATTGCATCCAAACACCCACAATGGTCCACAGCATTCTGTTTTTCTAGTCTAAGTTATGTCTACTTTGTTGCTTTTTTTAACCCTATTATGCTTCTGGGCAGATGTTTTATTCTAACTTTGGCCTCTTTGCCATAGGATGGCCCTTCTACTATCTCAACGATCATTTACCTATTTCATTAAAAAGAGACAGTGTCCCTTTCAGGAGAAAAAATTTCAGTACTGCTGATAGTCGCATTTAGGGTGAAGAAAACTTTTCGAACTCTAAGTTCGTTTCTCAAAGAGGAAGTAGAGGCAAATCACTCAGGTACTAGGATGGGAGAAATTCACCTATTCTAACGATGGGAAGAAAAACTCTGTTGTTCAAATGTGTCATGACAGTACTGGAATTTCACCTTCAGAAGATAATAACTAGCCAGTCATTCTGTCTCCCTGTAATTTTATAGTTTTCTCAAGTGAATTTTCCTTTCATTACTTTATCTACAAAGAGTAGTCTTTATGTAAACATTACATGTAGGGAGATAGGTCAACACACACACACTGCCATAAAGATGCTGCACAAGAAAAAAGACAAAAAAAAAGTTAGTCATTGCAAACGTGATTTACTGTCAGTTGCAACAATACACAATAGCACATTACAAACTACGCACATCCAGTGACATCAGAAGTCTCCCAAGAATCCACAGTAACATGACATGATGCTAGATGGCAGTCCTTTCTTGGAGAACGAAGCATGAAGAGAGACGACAGTGTGTGTTGAGCAGCCATTCAGGATGGATGTTACCTGACTTGAACAGCAGTCTTATGTAGAGATTGCAGTTCAACGTGGAAGGAATGTGCGACAATGCCATGAGGAGCTTGTGGAAGTGGTAGGAAATGCTGCTCTAGTGCCCTGAACGTTTGCCCGGTAGGTAGGTGCATTCAGGCATGGCAGAGGTGCAACGGCCAACCTATACTGATACGGGTGGCCTATCGGTGTGCGTATGGGCTGTACTCGCACCCAGATCACCCAATGCTTTGAGAACAACAAAAAGTGGATGCTGTAGGAATTACAGTGACATACAGGTACTGAGAAGACCACAATCTGCAGGATTTTACACGATGAGCTACACATGCATAAAGTTGCTGCAAAGTGGGTGTGTCATGCACTAAGTGAAGTGGAAAAGTGGACATGTTACGAAATGTGTTGTCCTGCAACACCACCTACAATGGGCTACTCAGAAGAAACATCCTGAATGTGTACATGATGCATTAATTCTTCAGGACAGCATGACAGCTCTTACGACAATGTGTGTGTAGAATCTGCTCGTACAATGGGGGTGGGAATTACTGGTGCATCTACCATATTCACCAGACATAACACCATGTGGTTATAACTTCATACCAAAACTAATAGAGCCATTGTGTGGAACAGCTTTCAAACTGATAAAGACATTGCTACAGCAGTGATGCGTGAAATCCTACGACATTGCCCAAACAGTGACATGTGAGATCTTACGATTCACTCGTGATGAGGCCATGGGTATTAAACTTCTTTCACAGCATTGGCAGTGTGTGATGGATTCATTGGTAGACTATTTTTAGGGACTCTGAGATGTCACAGGTCTGTGTTCCTTCCCTGTACTATTGTGTACATTTACAGTTGACAATGAAACACATTTGAAATGACAAAATTTGTTTCATCTTTTTTCTTGTGCTTTATCTTTATGGTGGTGGTGGTGATGGTGGTGGTGGTGGTGTGTGTGTGTGTGTGTGTGTGTGTGTTCATTTGTCTCCTTGCATATGGTGTTTACGTATGAACTAACTGCCCATTTGCTTATTTCAGAATTTTTTAAATTTATTGCCATTTTCAAGACAAAAAACGGTTGGCGTGACTTTTACAATGATCCTCGTATTTTGTTTGATGTTCCACACTATTATCCACTTATAGAAACAAAGATCGTATTGACAGAATGAAAGCTTTCACAAGCTGATGACACTGCTGCTGGTAAACCAGCAGCAAAGTTCATAACAGTTGTATAGATTTTCAGTTTTGTAATATATTTTTGTCTGTGTCACGTACATCTGTTCTGGATGTTCCTGAATACCTATATTAGGTGCATTTTATGATTTCTTTGACTTTTTGTTGCAAGTACTATTTTCTTTCTCGTGTTTTGAGTTATATTATTTTAATGGTACACATTATCCATTGTCGTTTCTGACACTCTTAAATTTTCTTGTTACTTACTCCTCCCCCATAATAACTGATCTGATCATCAGTGAAATGGCAGATTTTAAACAGTTGCTATTGATCTCTCTTCCCATTTCTGATATTTTATTTTCTCTGTGGAGCTTGTGCAAGATGTCTTACGAAGCTTAAGTTTTCGTATGCCATTTGATCAACTCACTATATTGCTATTAGGGCTGGGTTAAGTTGCAGACAGGCGCAATTAAGAAACTTTCACTTAAAGCTTTTGGCCACAGCCTTCGTCAAAGAAAGAGAAACACACACCATTTATTCACACAAGCAAGCAACCTCACGTACACATGGCCTCAAACTCCTCAGCTTGGGCCAGAATGCATCTATAACATGGGATGGAAGCAGGAATATTGAGGGGGAAAAGGAAGGGATAGCACTGTACAGATGGGGGAGAGAGGAGCACTGTCTTGTGGAGTGTGCAGCAAATAGAATGCCAACTTGCATAGCGTCATGTGGTTGTGGGGGAGGGAGGAGGGGAAAATGGAGCAAGAAAGGAGAGGAACACGGAGAGACAGGCGAGAGTGCTGGCTGAGGGTTGCAAACAAAGAAATTGTGAGATGAGCATGGAGAGAAGGGAATGGAAACTGTTGGGTGTAGGGTGTGTGGACAGTATGTTACCTTAGCTTGAGGCTGGGATAATTATGTGAGCAGAGTGTGTCATAAGGATAACTCCCATCTGTGCAGTTCAGAAAAGGTGGTAGTGGAGGGTAGGATCCAGGTGGCTCAGGTAGTGAAGCGGCCATTGAAATCAAGCCTGTTGTGTTCAGTTGCATGTTGTGCTACAGAGCGATCTACTTTACTCTGGGCCACAGTTTGGCGGTGGTCGTTCATCCTGGTGGATGGCTGGTTGGTGGTCATATCAGTATGAAAAGCTGTGCAGTGATTGCAGCAGAGCTGGTAAATGACATGCCTGCTTTCACAGGTGGCCCAACCCTTGATGCGATAGGATAAACCTGTGGCAGGACTGGAATAGGAAGTGCTGAGTGGTCAAATTGGGCAGGTCTTGCACCTGGTTTTTCACAGGGATAAGATCCTTGTAGAAAGAGGTTGCAATTTGGGGTGGTGTTTAGATGGACTAGGATGTTGTGGTGGTTGGATAGGCAATGGAACACCACTCTAGGGGGAGGTGGGAAGGATCTCAGGTAGCATGTCCCTCATTACAGGGCATAATGATAAGTGATCAAAGCCCTGGCAAAGGATGCGATTCAATTGTTTCAGTGTGGACCAGTTTTGGGTAATGAAGGGGGCTCTCTGTTGTGGCTGGTTCTTGAGGATGGTGGGAGAATTGGGGGGTGTGAGAGGAAATGGCATGGGACATCGCTTGCAGACTAGGTCTGGGGTAGAACCTATTCGTGAAGACCTTGATGAGACCATAAGCATACTGGGCAAGGAAGAGAGTTTGTACTTGTCACTGCACATGTGCCGTTTCCGGGTGACCAAGTTGTATGCAACAGATTTTTTGGTGTGAAAGGAATTACAGCTGTTGAAATGCAGGTATTATTGATGGATGGTGAGCTTAATGTGGACGGAGGTGTGGATGGAGCCATCAGAGGAGAGTAGGTCAACATCAAGGAAGGTGGCACGCTGGGTTGAAGAGAATCAGGTGAAGCAGATTGGAGGGAAGGTGTTAGGGTTGTGAAGGAATGAAGAAAGGGTTCTTCGTCCTGAGTTGGAGTTTGTGTGAGACTTTTGTGTTGGGATCACTCTGGCAGAGTTAGTAGATAGAGGAACAAATTGCAGATTATGAGTTGCAGTGACTACCTGGCAGAAGGCCTCCACCCATTATCTGACTACTCCACCATCTCCACCCCTTTACCTCCTGGATCACTGATCACTGTTGACACCATCTCCCTAAACACCTACATCTCTCATGTTCAGACCTTCCTAGCCCCCCAAAATGCCAAACTCCTAGTCTGGTTCAGTTTCATTGATGACACCGTCATGATTTGGATTCAGGGCAAGACACACAATCTTAATTCCTTCACAACCTCCTACCTGCTTCACCTAGTCCTATATAACCCAGTGTGGCACCTTCCTAGATACTGACCGACCCCTCTCTGATGGCTGCATCCGCACTTCTGTCAACATTAAGGCCCCCAACCACCAACGATACCTGCATTTTGACAGCTGTCATCACTTTCACACCAAAAAGGCCCTCCCATAGATTGCGGCCCCCCGGGTATGGTGCATCTACAGTGACAAGAACTCCCTTGCTCAGTATGCTGAAGGTCTTACCAAGGCCTTCACAGAGAGGCACTAGCTCCCAGATGTAGTCGGCAAACAGATATCCCGTGCCATTTCCCCTCACATCCTCTATTCCTAACATGTGACACAAAAGTACTGCCTTCTGTGTTATTTGCCACCTTTACATAATTCTGTTGCTCACCAGATGATAACTGGTTATGTGATGGTGCTGGAACCCACACATTCTAGCCAGTTATTGAACAGATTAGATTTAGAGCATCAGCTGTAGTCTATCGTAATGTACATTGGGCAACCAAAACATGCTAACCAATGCACAACAAACACCTTTGCTATCGTTTCTGCTGCTACTTCTGTGACTGGTAAGGCCTCCGCCCATCTTGTAAATCTGTCTACTGCCATGGGCAAATGTCTGTAATTCTCTGAGGGTGGAAGTGGACCCACTGAGTTGAGGTGTACTTGAGTGAACCTTGCTGGTGATCCTGCAAAACCTCTGACCTATGCATGAATGTGTTGCCTCACTTTGCAATTCTGACATTGAAGACATCAGTGAACTCAATTCTTGGCATACTTTTTAATTGATGGGCATCACAAACTGTGGGGTTAGCAACTTGATAGTGGCGTTTGCCACTGGGTGTGATAGGCTGTGGACAGTGTCAAATGCCACTTCGCGGAATTGCTGCCTATGTAGAGCAGTGGGCTTTGTCATGAGGTGTTGCACCATATCTTGACCTTGCTTCCTGGTATGTCTATTTGCTCCATTTGCAATCCTGTCTCACAAATCGTGCTGCTCTTGATCAGACACTTGTGCTGTGGTGAGGTTTTTGTAATATAAGATTCTGACTAAACTGCATACCCAGGAAAAATAATCGGTGTGTAGTGTCGGGGAAGCCTGCATACTCAGTTTGCTAGACAAACAATCAAACAAGTCATATTAATGAGTTTTATTACAAAAAGAAAATTACAGTACTTAACTCTGGCAATCACACAGATGTGTCGCAAGCAGAGGGTGAAATACAAAGTAATCTTCAGTATACACAATATCAAGTCCATGCTACATAAAGAGTACAAGCGAAGTGACTAACGTTGACACTGCTATTGATGTCACTAATCTTGAAACTGCTATCGCAATGGGGCATCATCAGTCGGTCACGACACTTATATCGTCTTCACATAGGGGCCGCTGCTGTCAAGTCGTCATCCTGGAGGGAGGTCTGATCAGCATGTGATTGCCTGACTTCTTCTCATGGCCTACTCTCCCTGTCATTCCTGACTGGCGTGCCGGTGATTGACTTTACAACATAACGCCATGACTATGTTCTCTGTGCCTCTAATATGTCATATGTCGATGGTGAACTGACTGATGAACTCTATATGCCAGAATTGCCATGATGAATATTTATTGCGTATGTTGCTGAAGGCCAGTATGATGGCTTTATGCTACATGAAAATTGTCGCTGGCCAGGCTTCAGTGTAAGGGCAAAAATGTCTCTCACTCTCATATATCACTAACAACTTATCGCAGGCATTCCATTTTGTCTGTCTGCCCTGTAGCTTTCTCAGAAGAAGAACCTCAGAGGCTGTCAGTGTCCATTAACTTCCTACTGTAGTGCTACTCCAGTCACGATCTGGTTGGCAACAACATCCAAAAGTGTAGATAGGGCAAGGTGGGCAAGCAACACTGCATCTACGAGGTTGTTTCGTAATTGGCTGAAAGCATTGCTCGTTTCCGGGCTCCATAATATAAGAATGCGCTTGGTGCTCTTAGCTCACAAGCACATCCATTAGTGGTGCCCAAGTGGCAGCTGTTACCGGCGACAGACAGCGGTAAATGTGTACCATATCTAAAAACTGTCAAGTTGCTTATAGCCCATTGGCTTTGCTTTAGTCCATTGTTTATGACAGACTACAACATGACTTTCTTTTCAAGCGAATGTTGGATCCCACCAGCTGAAACTTTATGACCTAAGAAAGCTACCTCACTTTCAGGCATGACACACGTGTCTTCATTTAATACCATGCCATAACAACACAACCACTGGTGTACTTCATGTATGTGTGTCATTAACTTGTGTGTCAGCTGAGAATATTAATATATCATGTAGATATGTGAATAATAATGGAAAGCCTTTTATTACTTTGTCATTGAATCTCTGCCAGGCCTGAGCTGCATTTTAAGACCAAATGACATAAACAAAAACTCAAAACAGGCCAAAAGGTGTAATCACTGCTGTCTTTGCCATCTCAGTATGCACTACTGGGATCTGGTTGTAAGCTTTCTGACAATCTAACACTGAGAAAACTTTTGTGCCCGCCACAGCGTGGGCAAATTCTTGGATATTAAGTATTGGGTGTTTATTTGGAACCCTTCTAGCATTCAGTAATCTATGCATGGGCGCCACGTGCTTTCGTCCTTGAGCAACAGGTGTAACAGGGATGCCCAAGGATTATTTGACCTTTGTATAACACCAGCACAGATCATCTCTCTGAGTATCACCTTGGTCTTAACCAACCACTACGGAGCTATTCTACGGACGTTTTGTGCAACCAGCAAGCCTTGGAGTCATGGATATATAGTGCACAGTACTGAGTTTAATGCTGTGTGGCTGCACCAATTCTTACTGCATGGACTGTTTTCTTGAATTATTGATTTTACTCTTATTATGTTGTCCACAGAACCTCTCTGAATTCCCTGCTTATAAGGCAGACATTTGCCAAGAATATGATCAGTGCAAAGTGCAACAGGAAATCAGCACCTAATATAGGTTGCATGATGTCTGCTACCACTAACCTCCACTCATATTGAGTAGAAAAACCAACGCCTGTTGTCAGCTCTTTGTGACAACACGTGCTGATGCTGGAGTTGTTTACAGCTAGCAGCTGTAAGAGATCATGCACCATCGTCTGAACTGTGCTTGTGATTGGAAGGATGCTGACCTCTGATGTGATATCTATTAAAAACCGTAAGCTCGAAATCTTATCAACCACATGCATCTGATGCTGTGCCATGTTGTGACTCGTCGGAATAGAAACGAGCATGCCACGGTGGGCCTCACCCTCATTGTGTATCCATATGCGCACAACTGTGAAATGACTCTACTTATGTCAGTGGCACAGTTTGTGAGCGCCGCAGTCCTTGGTGCCTAATTCAGACTGCCGTAGTCATTTGGATACCCACATGGCATCATGCAATTTGTAGCTCAGGGACCGAACCATCTGTGATACCACCAGAATTATCAGTGTTAGCTTGACCTTGACTGTGCTGTAATGGCTGTAGGTTGTATTTACGCGACAATCATGTCCTCTTATCGAAGTCTGTCCATAACTCCGAGTTCTGTAACTACATGGCAACCTTTCCAACCATGGTCTGTAACTCTTGGGGTTCCTCAGCGATGTTTGATGATTGACACAATTTAGACCATATTTATCTAGGAACTCCATTGCATGTTTCTTGCATTCTGCTGTGACATGTAGTTGTCATTGCTACGAATGCCACAGCAGGAGATTCCAATGTGGCATATGCGCTATCAGCTGCGTGGAGTAACTTAGATAATGATTGTCACTCATTATTATTAATGTCAACTGCACTTGTGGCAGAAGCTGTTAGTTGGTAGATTCGTTATGCTAACATCCACTATCATGCGCAAATGCCTCTAAAACTCCTCTGGATTTCTCACGCTAAAGGTCTTGCGGAAGCCTCCGCTCCTGTAACTTCATGCAGCATGTGATTAACGGTCTTCAGTGCGCGGTATGCTTGTTGGTGAGGTGGGTGTAGAATTTCATCGGAAGCTATTGTTGTTGCTCTGTGGTCCAAGTTGCTAATTGCCTATATAAATTTTTAATGGTCTTCTGTGACCCGTTGTTGTGTAAAAATGTTCTCTAAGATCGCAAACTGTATGTCCGATTGTGTGAGCGTAAATGGTGGTACTTAAAATTGTAGACGCAACACAGTTGACGCTAACGAACCATTGAGGGTGTACTCTTGCAATGTTGCTGTGACTGTTGGAGCTTGTGGTCTCATTGTGCCTATCTTGCTGTCTCAGTGTTAAAAGTTCTACAACTTCAATCTCTTGTTGCAGCTGCCAGATCTTGTCACCAGTGGTTTGCAAAAAAACAATTTGCACCTCCTATGTTTAATGGATGTAATGCGAGAAATGTTTTTGTGACTTAAACTGTATGAATTTTTGGGGTCACGAATTACGTAGACCAGAAATGAAAACCACATATGTTTCACATTTATTTTCTCAATCACAATCAGAAGTAACAGTTATAAATCAGCAAAGAATAAAAGTGTTACTCCAAAACCCACAACACTTGCAAGGACTAAATGGCGCACTTCACTGATCGATTTCTGTTCTCAAAGTTTTGAGAATTTTTCTGTAATGTTTGTGTTGCTTGCTAGTAGGAGCTCCAGGTTTGTTCATGTCTTCGGCATACATGAGAGCACAACAGTCGTTGCTGTTATATCATTATTCTCCAGCATAAGTATGCTGGCCCATGGTCCCATGATATGAGTCAAGAGTTCCACTTGTTCCCCTCCTCCAACTTAACATCAGTTATTTCATGCTATGCATATAATGACAGTCAAAGTAGGTTAATAATGGTAAGAGTAGCCAACAGAAATGCACAACAACTGTAACAGGAGGCCTAGATTAGGAAAACAAGAGTTTTCTCATAATGAGAGGAAAAGAAAAGAGATTTTGCCTGCGCTTTCTCCTCATATGGAGTGGTTCTTGTTGGTGTGAGTTGTGGGTGACCAACCCATACTGCTGCCCTCTCCTGTCCACTATCCCGTCAGCGATTTTCTTTTGTACCCTTTGAAGAATGAACATCTGATTCATGTAAATAGTGTTACTGTTATCTGTTTTGTTGGCTGTCATCAAAGTTTTGTCTCCTGTAGGTAATTGCCAACTAGTCCATGGGTCAGTTTGTGAAGTTGATATTTTTCTGAGTGAAATTTTCTTTAATATACAGCTATTTGTGGTCAGTAGCAGTAAGAAACACAAGCCTGCAGTTCCTTGTGTGTTCAAAATGTGGAGAGTTATAAATGACATCAAACTTTTACTTGTATGACTGATCACTGTTAAAAAATCTAATAAATGCATCAAAATTGATTATTCCTTTAAAGAAAGTTACTTGATTTGAGAAAAAATCACATCATTTACTGTTAGCTTTCCAAAAAGAATGAAACAAAAATAAAAAATAAAGATTATATCCGTATGCTATAATTAATGCAACTTTCAATTTTTGTAGGTGGTGTATTGTTGGTGTGACAGAACAACTGCTTATGGGTAAAATTGAAAATCAGCAATATGTATTGGAGACAGGAAATCTGCAAAATCATGTTGCCAGGCTGAGTCAGCACCAAAATATGCCAGATGATGATTTTGGTAATGATGAGATCCAAAGGCTTTGTCCAAAACTGAAAATCACATACACCAAAGAGTATCCTTTTTGATGTTGTTTAAAATAATCATAACTTACTCATTGAAAACTAGAGCAAATAGAACAGGAGTGTCACAAATTCTCTCTCTCTCTCTCTCTCTCTCTCACACACACACACACACACACACACACACACACACACACACACTAAAAACCCTCAAAGTAGGAATAAAAAAATTTCCAAATTTCATACTTACTACCTAATTTTTATTGTTTTAATACAGCCCTATGCAGTCATATTGCTTCTTATGTTACTTCACGTGATGGGTGGACTGCATTCTACTGCTTGAATTTATAAATACAAATTGCTAAAACTAGCTTTAAGTCAGAAAGGGCAATAGACAAATCAGAGGTAAGGAATAGTAATAACTACATTATAAGCATAAATGCAACAAAAATTGGCTGCAATCAAGGAAAATATAAGGAGTAGCCAGTGTCAAAGGGCTGCTAGGTGACCTAAAAAATAGGGGAATGTCAAAGAGAGTAGGAGAGTAAATAATTAATGTTTCCTCATTTATTTTTGAGAAAGTCTCCTTAGTTGAGACATAAATCCTAACCACAAGATTAGCAGCTCATGCAAAATATTAATGACATTCTTCCCACACATTACTCATCAACTGAACAGGGAAGAGGAAAAATGTTCGTGTTACCAGGAAGTACCCTATTCCACATACTGTAAAGTGACTTGCAAAATATTGATTTAAATGTTGATGAATTTTGATTGTTTAAGCTTAATGCAAACATTACTTTAAAAATATATGGGGATTGTCTCATATGGTGAAAAATAATTTTCCTAAAAAAGTTTCGTATACTACTGAACACATCATATTTGATAGAAAAGCAAACAGTTCCGGAAAACTGTAATATAGCAGGCAAATGACACTAGAAACATTATGTAAGTGGTAAATTTAATATTTTTTCATGGCTCAGTCTGCAAGCAACAAATGAATAAATGATGGATAAATTTATGCCAGACTTAACAATGAAGTAATATACATTTCATTTTGGCAGCTGTTTGTACTTTTCCGTGCAGACTTTATTACATGACTTTCGTGAAAAGAATAGGTGGAATATTTGGAGGAGGAAATGGATATGCGGAAGTTTAATTAGCAGTAGTGAAAGTAAATAGAAAGACTTTTGGTGAATTGACTATTAGGCTATAACAATAGTATTGGTGAATGCTGTAACAAATGTTGACATTGTTCTGAATGGAAAAATGGATAATACAGTGAGTAATATGAGCACAACAGTACTGACACTATTATTTCCACTAAAAAATGCTAACAACAACAAGAACAACATCCTATGAGTTTATGTGTAAGTCACATCGTGATTTGTATAAAATAACGAGGAAATTTGGGAAATGGTAAAAATAATTGAGACTGTTTCATAGATACTTAGTAGTCTAGTGTGAGTGGATTGCTATAGAATGGGATGAGGGGCATAAGGAAGACATATTTATTGACAAATACAACTTTGGTGGAAGCAATAGGAAAGAAGGGAGTTGTTTAGAGGTCTGTGATAGGTTTCAGCTTCATTCTGAACACTCTCACGGAAGAAAAAACGTACTTGAAACAAATTGAGATACTTTGAAAACTACCATCTGGATTACCCCTAATATTTAAAAGAGTGATGCTGAACCAGATATGATTATGGAATCATTTCATAACCTAGACTTGGTAGGGTGCCCTTGAAAGATGTAGAAGAGGGGAACATATGAGGAACTGAAATATTGCTGAATTAAGACAATGAGACAGTGTGAAAACTCTCCACTAGTGATCATTTTGGCAAATAAACTTGTAAAAGAAGGAATTTTAAGCATTTTAAATGTGGCTCCGTAGAAGGATGTTAAAAATAAGGTGAAACAGTGGAAAGTCCAGGATGAAATAACAGTATGGGAAGGGTTGATAGCTGCTCTCCACGTATGGGAGATACTGAGTCGCAGACTGGCACAGCACAAAAGAATGCTAGAAATATCTTTTGCTTTCAGACAAAGTTCTGCTTCAGAAGAAGAAATTTATCTGTAAACTAAAAATATTACTTGTGCTCTTTTTCATAGTGCCCATCGGTGACTCAGTGCCTCTTTTTTGTAGTGAGTAGCTGTCTATCATTTTCATATTGTAGTTGTTAGATTATGTACTATAAATAATACAGAATGCAAGAAGTTTGTTGAAAATCTGCACTAAAGTGAGAAATATTGGCAAATTTGCTGTCTTATTCAGTGACAAGAACCTGATTGAGTCTCAGACTACTGTTTGGACTATATTACAGTATTGGAAATTGTTTTACTGACAGAACTACCAACTTTACTTACACACTTTATGGGCTATAAGATGCACTTTTTTCTTCAAAACATTGCCTCCACAGTTTAGATGTGTCTTATACTTGAAATTAATGTAAATATATCCAGTGTTTGATTTAAAATTCGCACCAGTCTTGAAAATGGCCATATATTTGATGCCACAGGAAACCTATCTATTTGCAACATTGGATTCAACTGGCGGCAGCAGTGCACCAATGTGACAAACATGAGTTGCAGGGATTTACAAGCTTGCTAATGCTGTCTCCCTTCCATCCCACCATCACAAAACCCAACACTGTCCAGCCTGTAAAGTGTCATTGCAGTCTACAGTGCCAGTGAGCCCGAATTGAAAATGATTTGTGTTATCAGTAACATTACAGTATTTTTGTTAGTAGTAGTTTTGTAATGGAAAAAATAAAAGGTATTCATGTGATGTGAACTATAAATTGAAAGTAACAGCATATGCAGAAGAACAGGGAAATAGAGCTGATGAGCGACATTTTGGTACTTCACCAACAGAAAAAATACCATTTGCGATGGGCGGGTTAGTAGAGAAGATCTGGGAAGAGAGAGAGAGAGAGAGAGAGAGAGAGAGAGAGAGAGAGAGAGAGACTGAGAGACTAGATATGCAAATAGAGGATTGAAAAAACTAGGAGATGGCGTATTGAAATGAATTCAAGGACACTGTCAAAATGGCATTGAAATTAATACAAAAATGATTCAAATGCACACTCAAACAATGGAAAATCCAGGATGGAATATGACAATGTCAAATACACACTCATAACCTAGTGCTACAGTGGAGATTAACAGACGTTAAAAGTGAAGTTGTTTGGTGCTAAAGATTTATGAAGCATCATGGACTTCGCATGTGAACCAAAACCAAAATAGCTCAGAAAATGCCACAAGAGTATATAGAGAAAATATTATCCTTCCATTCTATTATTATTCAACATTGAAAGAAAATCAGTGTGGAACTAAGCAAAATAGCAAATTTGGATGAAACTCCTTGAAATTTGATGTCTGAGTAACAGAACTGTTGCCATGAAAAGTGCTAAAACTGTAAATATAAAAGCAACATGAAATAATGCACTACACTTTTGTCCTTTTATGTTGTGCTAACAGTACTAAACTTAACCCAATGATCATTTTCAAGTGCAATACAATGCCAAAATCTTCTGAAATACTGCCAAGTTGTGTTTTTCATGTTCATGATGAAGGATGAATGGACAAGGCTGGTATGAAATTATGGATTAACAGAGTGTGGGAGAAGAAGGAAATGTGCTTTATTGAAGCACTGTTAGCTGAAAGAGAAATTGAGACAGAGAAATACAGAGCTTGCTGTAATTCTAGGAGGATTTACTTCTCAATTGCAACCTGTTGATGTCTCAATTAATAAACTATTTAAAGTGTTTATGAGAGAGGAATGGAACAAATGGATGATGGATGAAACCCAACATGAATTCACACTGAAGAGAGCTCTAAAATGACCTACAGTCAAACAAGTGTGTCTTTTGATAAACCGGTTGTGGTCTAGAGTGAGAGAAGACTTTATTGTTAAATCTCTCATAAATAACACTCTCGATGGCAGTGAAGACCACCTTATGTATGAAGAGGACAACGATGGCGAGGAAGAGGAAGAAGTACAAGGAGAAGAAGGAAGTTCACATGAAAATTTTCAGGAATTTTGAAGGTCAGTTTGGTTTATAAACTAAGATTTTTTTAGTCTGTCTTCACAATCCAATAGTAAAAACGTTATTTTAAAAAATTTTGCATAAAAATTAAGGTGTGCCTTATAGTTTGTAAACTGTGGTATTCCATCAAATTGACAAAATATATGCACTGTGTACAAATATTATGTAAAAGAAATCAAAGAATGAAGGAAATTAATCTTCATCATGATTAAATAGAAAGTCAATAAATACAGTAAAGCCTCATTTTTATGTCCCTGCATTTTACATTTTCCCACGTCTTACATTCATTTTTGTTGTCCCAACAGAACTTCTATTCTCTCAATACAGTTCTTTCTCATGATTAATGATTCCGTGTCACAACATTTCCCACATTTTAAGTTTTCTTTGATGTTATCACAACCTTTAATATTGTTTTTCATACAGATTCCTGCAAAAATTGCGTCATATTCATGCTGAAACTCAGCCTTGGAACAAAGCAGAAAACACAGAGTACATGTAGATTTATTGCTCATGTAAAGTAGCATTATCACAGTAAGTGAGATTCCACTGTCAGCGTGTTGGGTCACAGCAGTCTGTGTTATAGGTTTGCAGTGTTTTATGCTGAGTCACTGCCTTAATGATAATCACGCTCTGATCCTAGTGACTCTAGTAGCAAATTTCCTTCTGCCCAATGCATTGTATTACAACAGCTTTAATTTGATTTCATAGTTGTATACACAGATCAACAACACTTTTGAAGATAGCCGTCTATATAGTGGGGTTTCTCGATCATTGTTACTTCTGTGTTAAATACGCTAATCCATAGTAGGCCCCCAGCCTTAGGCTGGTACGACCTGATGTAATGTAAACATTCTTCGGCCAGATGCTCCATAACATGATAGCAATTTCCACCATCCTTATCACACAGGATGTTCCTGAACTGAGTGACTTTGTCAGAAGCAAGCTTTAGATTTCATGCCTATTGTTCTCTGTTTACGAAGACTGCCAGATTGAGTGTTTTCACCAGTATTGTGTTACAAGTATTATTTGCCATAATTTTATGTTGATTATCAATAATACGTCTCACATCAGAACATGAATATCTTTTTAAAGTGGTTTCACAAAATACTTTTGCTTCTGTATTTTATTTATGCCATTGGGCATGATCACAACAAAGAAAGAAACCTGTGCCTGCATTTGTGTGTGTCAGCAGCCAGTCACTGCTTTTATGATTGATGCTTTGTATTCTGTGCAGAGACAAGTAGAGCTAATTACTGTTAATAAGAAACAAAAACAATTATTTCAGATTTTTTAAACAGGCAAAATTTAAATTGTTTCAGTTTCATATTTTGAACAAAATAGAAAAAATTTTGAACAAAATAGAATGACATTAAGAGTAATTTATTGATTTTCACTTGTTGTGTTTAGTATGCTTACCTGTATTTTACACTTTCCTGCATTGTACACTTTGTTGAGTCAGTCTGCTGAAAAGTATAAAAAGGGGTTTTGCTGTACTGTTATACAAATTAGATGGTTTTTGCATCCTCCAAGGTTTGATTACTACTGTGCCTCAGTGATTGTAACTCTGAAATTCCCAACGAAGAATCAAAAGTTGAGTAGATTGCTATAATGACTCATGAGATGTTGAGAAGTCACAAATCACATTCTGGCCTTGAGAGTGTTTTTCCAGAAGTGGGTAGTCAGCTCAGCGTATCCAAAAGAGAATGGGTGGTGGTACATTGTCACAGTGTGCTGCTGCTGCTGCTGCTGCTGCTGTTGTTGTTTTCTTCAGTCCAAAGACTGGGTTAGTGTAGTTGTCTCCATGCTGGTCTGTCCTGTGCCAGTCCATTCATCTCTGAATAACTAGGCTACTGCAATCTACATCCATTTGAATCTGTATTCGTCCTTTGGTCTCCATGTACAGTTTTCATTCGCTACTTTCTCCCCATTGCCAGATTGACAATGCCTTGATGCCTCATTACACGTCCTGTCAACTGATTTCTTTTAGTCAAGTTGTGCCATAAAGATTTTTCTCCCCAGTTCTATTCAGTACCGCCCCATTAGTTACTCAATCTTCAGAGGTAAACTTACAGAATTGGAAAAGATTCTATTCTCTTTTTGTCTGAACTACTTATTGCACACATTTCACTTCCATACAAGGCTACTCTCCAGACAATTCCTTCAAAAGACTTCTTAACACTTAAATCGGTATTAAATGTTAACAAGGTTCTCTTTTCCAGAAACACTTCCCTTGTTACAGCCAGTCTGTATTTTCTATACTCTCTACTTCAGTCATCATCAGTTACTTTGCTGCTCAAATATCAAAACTCTTCCACCACTTTTAGTGTCTTATTTCATAATCTATTGAACCTGATTTAATTTGACTACATTCCATTACCTCATTTTGCTTTTGGTTACTTATTGACTTACTTACTTACTGATGGTCATCTTGTAATCAGTTTTCTGTTCTTCTGTAAATAATTCTTGTCATTATTTTGCAGCACTGAAATAGATTCAAGAAATAGTCTTGTACTTACATCTTGGCTTGTTTGATGTATAATTAAATGTGAGATTAAAGTCTACCGGTTATATTTGATGTACTCACCTGTGCAAAACCAGTAACTCTGTGTTTGAATGTTAATTTTTTAGCTCCTCGGTTCCGTATACAAACCCTGTCTTCTGGTAGGCAGCAGAGTTGGCAGTATCTTCTTGATGATTAGTGATCTAATCTCCTATATATGTTACATTCCTACCTTGATTTAGCTTCACTGAAAATAAAGAAACTAAACAATGTAATAAGGTCACACAAATTTCGAACCTTGTAATAATGAGTCTTGTGAGAATAATATTTTTGGTGTACAAGTTTTATAAAAAAAGATTTATTTTTCCCTTAACTTGCAAGTCTTCTTTTGGCATTGTATCGCCACTGGACAGTGGAAAGTAGCTTGCGGTATTCTGTTTACCCCTCTTGTAAACTCAGACTCTGGACACTGAAGGGTGAAAAGAAGATGAACGAGTTGCTGGTTGAGATGGGGTGAGTTACCTGTTTTTGTTTGCCTTTGTTTTATGCCTGCTTTTTCTAAAATGTAAATTTATTGATTCTTACCATATCATTGGTAATGATATTTGCTGAAAATTGCTTCATGTTATCTCTGGAGTGTGAAATTTGAGAGTTTTTCGTGGTATATAAATTGTTGAAATTACTCATAGGAGGCCAGCCGGGTGACATCTTCAACAATTGCCGATATTTTGACAAGTTCATCCCCTGTCATTTTCGAGGCACAAATGTACCAAGGGAAAGCTTTGCATGGGAATTTAAAACACTGATATGCATAGCATATCTGGAAAGATTCTCTCTCTCTCTCTCTCTCTCTCTCTCTCTCTCTCTCTCTCTCTCTCCCTCCCTCCCTCCCCCTCTCCCTCCCCCTCTCCCTCCCCCTCCCCCTCTCGCTCTCCCATCCCTCTCCCATCCCTCTCCCTCCCTCCCTCCCTCCCTCCCTCCCTCTCTCTCTCTCTCTCTCTCTCTCTCTCTCTCTCTCTCTCTCTCTCTCTCTCTCTCTCTCTCTCCCCCCTCCCGCCTCCCCCCCCTCTCCCCCTCCCACTGTGTGTGTGTGTGTGTGTGTGTGTGTGTGTGTGTGTGTGTTCACTAGTGCAGTGGCCGGCAGCAAACTAATTACTCAGCAGAGCCAAATATCAACAGTACAACTACTGAAATATCTTACAGGAGCCAAATTTTGTAAACTTGAACTGTATAGGTTGGTTCATTGATAAATGGTGTTGTTATGGAAGTCCAGGGCTGACCTTCACTAAAAATGTTCTGAATCTGATTGAGCTATGTTTGCTAAGATTGACCTGTTTGAGCTCTCCCATCCACATTTGTCATGAATATTTTTTTCATCAACCTCCTTTTGTCCCTCCTCTCTGTATATCCAAGCTATTTCAACATATCTTTCTCAGTAGTCGAGACCACATCTTCCTTTATTCCACAGTGCTCCATAAGATTAACTCAACAAACTCTTCTTCAAGTCTTAGTTACCCTATAGGTACATTGAATAAAACTTGATATCATACTTAACAACAGTATCATACCTTTGTAAAATTATGTTGTAAAGTATCCATAAAATTAAATCATGACAGTGACTGACGAAAACAGTAATTTGAGCAGTGGCCTTGCATCTTCTTAGGCTAGTCAAATTTATTTGTTGTTGTTTTTAATTTTTGGCGTAATTCCAGGTTCTCATCAATAAGACCTTACCTCAATTTACTCTTGATAAGGTGGAGTTGGCAACCATACGAGTGCTGATTTTTAACTATAACTGTATTGTTTCCGGTGGGGACATGTGCTCGGAACTAATACATTGTGGAACACAATGCAGAGATACGACTTGTGACAGTACGCATTGAGATTTTATCTTCCTGGAAATTATTTCTCGATATAAGGGAAAGTTAGATTGCTGCTTACCATAAAGGTGACACATTAAGTTGCAGACAGGCACAATGAAAAGACACTTCCGCATTAGCTTTTGGCCAAAGCCCATGTCAGAAAAGGAAATGCGCGCACGCCTACACACACATACACACACACACACACACACACACACACACACACACACAATGCTACAGCAGAGTTGGAAACCAGGATTACATTCAAAAGATGTACTGTATATTAATTGATTCAGCTTACTGCAGGATTGGTGTTGACCCTACCAAAAGTGTCAAGAAAAAGACTAACATTGTACTGAATGAAAGTTCCTTGTTGCAAGATATTATCAAGAGTCTTAATTCTTAATGTGATGTTTCCCCTAAATTATGCAGAGTGTTTCAAAAAGGACTTTACAACTTTGAAAATTCATATAAATGAATTAATAGTACCTACAGAGATGATTGTAGCCAACGAAATTTGTTGCAGGGACCTACGATTATAAGGGGTGCTAACTCAGTTGCAAATTCTGTATAGAACCTGACAGGTATTGTATGAGGCATTAGTGCCTAGTTTAATTTTAACTGTTTTAGCTGTTTCTCACTGTCACTGACACTATCATCAATCATATTTTCTGTAATGTAGAATGAATGTGGAACAGTGTTCCTGTATAGACTTTTCTTTGTGAACGAGCATTCAAAAGTGGAATTTTGCATTCTCCTTTTGCATTTCTCCCTTGGCTCAGCAGTGAAACAGGGTGTGAATCAGACATTCAACAATGCTATAATCCCCCTTGAAAATGTCCTTCGCAGATTTGGATGAAACGTCGTGTTTTAAAGTGAAATCCATTTGACCATGGCATAATAGCCCAGAACATTTTATTAATTGTAACAGTCTGTGGGACTGTGATGTTGGATCCTCCCCACTGATGCAATATAGGGTGCCTAGGAAGTTGTTTTCTTGAATAGCTAGACAACATACAAGCAAATCTTATTAATATAAAAGCAAATCATATTAATGGAGTTTATTACAATAAATCATATTAATGGAGTTTATTACAATAAATTGAACCGACCACACTTAACTCTGACGCAATTGGCGACATGCAAATAATCAATGTCCTTTGCTATATACAATTTCCATGCAAGCTATCGATATAAGGCACAAGTCTCAGGTAAACATTAGGATGAGGGCTCATCTTCTAGTGTCCTAGTTAGCGTACTATTGGCTGACATCATCTCACAGTCTTCTCTGAGGTTATATTCCATGCCGATGTGCCAGCACTTGATGTTACGCCAGAACATGTGAAATAGAATGATGACATAGGCTCAGTTGTAGGGACAGCGTGTGACAGTCTTTGGTTCGTTGGTAGGATAATGGAATAAATGCAGTCAGTCAACAAAGAAGGCTGCTCGCAAAACTCTGTTGCATCCCATCTTAGAGCAGTGTCCAAGGGCAGCACAAATGATTGTAGATAAATGTAATTCATGGGAGAAAATTGTGCAAATGCTGAAAAGCCTAAATAGACTAATGTTGGAGAGCAGACATCAACCACCCCTTGAAAACCTACTTGCAAACTGTAAGGAACTGGTATAACTTGAATATACTGAAAATACTGAAGCCTGCTATGAAGTACATAGCACTGCAAAGAGAATAAGAAGCTGATTACAGTACACACAGAGGCATTTTAACAATCATTCCTCTCATGTGTCATAAATGAATGGAACTGGAAGAAATGGTAAAATGTGGCTCATTAAGAATATGCAGCATTGCATGCCTCTGTGAGCATGATCTTTTGCGAAGTACCCAACTTAAAATGTCTGTTGCATGCAGTACCCTTTGCAGTGTTTTCTCGGAAGCTGTTTTAGATGGGCTTGGAGTCACTGACAGCAGCAATTCCTATTAGGTTGGAAACCCGACTGTCATTGACAAGGCATGACACTCTTCACTACACCCCATTGGTTTGAATCTCTTTACAACAACTCATGTTGTGTTAAATGTCTGTGAGTCAAACACCATTCCATGTAGACACTTCGGACAGACCTTGTTGGTACGCAAACAAATAGGTGAATTACATTCATTGTGAACTCAAGGATTTGTACAAATGTGATAGTTCCTTTCTGAAACATCTTCTGCACTGATTCCACACAGCTGATGAAAAATGCACACAGATTCACTACCATGACTGACTACAGTGATAAAGGATTATGAACTACTGGTACTTGTTCTATAGCACTTCAAAATAATCAGCGTGCTCTATTTAGAAGGTGTCCAATATTTTGTAAGGTGAGCTTAAAAATTGGAAAATAGTCAAGAACAAAGTTTTATAATAAGAAACTCTTTCTGTAAAGGTCATAAGGAAAGGAAAATTAAACAATGGAAACTCCATGCAAGAATATCAACAGTGTAGGAAAAGAAAGATTGCTACTTTCCGTAAAGATGACACGTTAAGTTGCAGACAGACACAATAAAAAGATACACATAGATAAGCTTTCAACCACAGCTTTCATCAGAATAAGAGAAACACACACCATTCATTCATGCAAGCAAGCACACTTCATGCATGGATGACCACCAACTCTGGTAGCTTGCACTAGACTGCAACATCCCCATAGGCTGGAGCAGCAATCTGGAATGGGCTGTGAAGGATAAAGGATAGCAGTGTTGTGGTGGGGGAAGAAGGAACACTGTTTGAAAGTGTGTCCAGGTACTAGAATGCCAACAGGTGCAGTGTCAGGAGGTTGTGTGGCAGGGAGGCGTGAAAAACGAAGCCAAAAAGGAGAGGAGCAGGGAGAGATGGGTGGATGCATTGGTGAGGGCAGCAAACAGAGTGTGTGTGAGATGAGAATGGGGAGGAGGTGAAGTGATTTGAGGGGGGGGGATTGGAAACTGTTGTGTAGATGGTGTGGGGACACTATGTTGCTGTAGTTTTAGGCCGGGTAGTTATGGGAGTGGGAGAATGTATTGTAATGATAACTCCAATGTGCGCAATTAAGAAAAGCTGGTGGTGGAGAGGAGGATCCAGATGATTCATTAGTGAAGCAGCCATTGAAATCAAGCCTGTTATGTTCAACTGCATGTTCTGCCACATGGTGGTCTACTTTGCTCTTGGCTATAGTTTGGCGGCAGCCATTCATCCTTATGGACAGCTGATTGATAGTCATACCAATACAAAAAGCTGAACAATGATTGCAGCAGAACTGGTAAATGACATGGATTCTTTCACGGGCAGCCCAACCACCGATGGCGTACGATAAGCTTGTGACAGAACCAGAATAGGAAGTGCTGAGTGGGTGGACTGAGCAGGTCTTGCACCTGGGTCTTCCATGGGGATATGATCCTTGTAGCAACAGTTTGGGATGGGCATAGGGATGGACTAAGATGATGTGGAGGTTGGATGGGTGGCAGAACACCACTTTAGGAGTGGTGGGAAGGATCTTGGGTAGGATATCCCTCATTTCTAGGCATGATGATAGGTAATCAAGGTCCTGGTGAAATATGGGATTCAGTTGTTCCAGTTGTGGGATGGTACTGGGTGACAAAGCTCCTTGAGGTCACGTCAAGGACAGTAGCATGGTGGGTTGATGATTATCAGGTGAAGCACGTGGGAGAAAAGCTGTTGAGATTGTGAAAGAATGAAGATATGTTGTCTTGGTCCTGAGTCCAGATCATGAAGAGATCATCAGTTAAGTGGAACCAGGCTATGAGTTTGGCATTTTGGGAGGCTAGGAAGGCGTTCTCTAGGCAGACCATAAACAGGTTGGCATAGGAGGGTGCCATACAGGTGTCCATGGCTGTGTTGCGGATTTGTTTGAAAGGTTTCTCTTCAAAGAAGAAGTAGTTGTGGGTTAGGGTGAAATTAGTGAGGTATGGGGAGTGAGTGGGGTATGAGTCTGAAGGATGTTGGGAAAGGTAGTGTTCAATAGTGGAAGACCATGGATATGAGGAATTTTGGAGCATTGGGAACTAGCATCACTAGTGACAAGTAGGGATCGAGGGAATAGAAGGGTGAGGATGGTGGAGAGTTGATGAAGGAAATGGTTGGCATCTTTGATGTTGAAGACTTGATGTCTGGCAATTGGTTGGAGGTGTTGGTCAATGAGGGCCAAAATTCTTTCAGAAGGGACAGAATAACCAACCACAATGGAGCATCCAGGTTTGTTGGGGTTTGTGGATTGTGGGGAGCATGAGAAAGTAGGCATGAGGCTGTTATAGGGGTGAGGAAGGAAATGGATTCAGGGAGAGGTTCTGGGCATGGCTGAAGTTTTAAGCAGGAATTGGGGTTGTGTGCTCCTGAAGGCCAGCCCACACATCTGACGCATTACAGGTGACTGGGTAATGCATAATTCGCAGCCCCGGGTCGACAGGTAGGATTTGCACGTACCCCCCTTACAGGCCAGGCCCAGGGAGGTGTGATTGCCTGAGCTGCAACCTTCCCAAATTGCCGATCGGTCCCTCTGTCAGGTGTTCGGGAGGTGTGACCTGAGATGTGAACAATCCTCGAAGGCAGGTGCGCCCCCTTGTGAAGGGGACCCCCAGTTGGAAGGAGCGCGCCATCGGAGACGATGGGAATCATGGGGAATTTTCTCGCAACGAGTCAATCATCTTCACAGTCAACGTCTACGGAACATAAACATAATGAGGCTAATGATTCAAATACCCTTCCCGCTGCATCACAGTTCCTCATGGTCTTACGTACTGAAGACGGTCAATCTTTTCACATGGTAAATCCATTTATTATTCAGAAATATGTTGGTGCAATTGCCAGCTCTGTGAAATCCTGCTCTTGAGTACAGAATGGCACTTCGTTTTTAGATACTACTTCTGATCCTCAAACACAACTGGTTGCCACCTCGCTTCTCCATGGCTACCCTGTTTGTGTCGAGGCCCATAGAACTTTGAATTCTTCCTGTGGTAACATTTATACTAGGCTGCTTGATGGTCTAACCGAGGCCTAAATCCAAACTTACCTCTCTGATCAGGGTGTTATTGCCGTCCATCGTGTAATTAAAAAGGTAGATTCCTCCTTAGTGCCCACCTGCACTCTTTATCTCACCTTTGGTAGAGTGGTAGTTCCGTCCAAGATCAAAGCAGGCTATGAAATTATCACAGTCCAGCCGTACATTCCAAACCCAATTCGCTGCTACCAGTGCCATCATTTCAACCACCCTAGAATGTCTTGTTGATACCCAGCCAAATGTGTAACCTGTGGTAGGGATGTGTATGAGGGCAATTGTCTGCCTCCTTCTCCCCGCTACATTAACTGCAATTGTGGCCACGTTGCCTCCTCTCGGGATTGTCCCATGTATCTTGATGAGGGGGCTGTCCAAGAGATTCGGGTAAAAGAAAAAGTGCCTTACCCAGTCGCTTGCAAGTTATTGGCTAGTGACAAACTGTGCATTTTCCCTTCTGACACCTATATCTCTGTTCTTATTCCCCCTTGCTCCATGAAGGACATGGCCACGCAGACATGCAACCGCCAATTCAGCTCTGAGGTTGTGAAATCGCTTAGTGTCAAGGTAGCATCGCCATACTCCTGTCCAGCTGTGCAACAAGCCATCAAACTCTCACCTCAAGAGACAAAGCCACCCACAAAACAGCACCCGAGTCTTCGTCTAACCAGAAAGGCTCGAAGAAGTCCATCGAAGACAAACGGTCTTCTCCTTCGCCGACTCAAAGATCTTCTTGAGGATGCACATCACCAACCATTTTTCATTGTTGGACTCCACAGACTGACTGCATAAGCAAGCCAATGCTTCTGTGGGCACCACGGAGCAGGATCCTCCTGCTCCTGTGCCCTGTAGTAGCGACTCTTCACAGGCTGTCACTCGGCAGCCACCGACATCTCTTCCTCGTCAAGACTCTCCTCCAATAGAATGTTTGCGGCCTTCTGTCCCACAAAGAGGATTTACAGCTGCTTTTAGCATCACAGTGTCCCCTTGTACTCTGCCTTCAGGAAACAAAATTGCGCCCTCACAAACTCTTTGAGTTTTCACATTTCTTAACGGTTCATTTTGATATTTCCCCTGAGGTTGGCATTCCATCTCATGAGGGCGTCGTGCTGCCCATACGGGATGACATTTGCTGTCAACCTATCTCCCTGACTACCCATCTTCAAGCTGTTTCAGTTCACCTTTTCCTTCCCCACTTGACTTTTTCTTTCTGTATCGTTTATCCCCCTCCGTCATTCGATGTCACCGGGGCAGACTTCCTTCAGCTTATTGGGCAGCTACCGCCCCCATTTTTGTTACTTTAATGCACATTGTCCCCTTTGGGGTTCTCACAGGACCTGTCAGAGAGGTGCTCTCTTGGCTGACCTTCTTAACCAACTTAACCAGGGAAACAGTGTGCCTCAGAGTTCCGTCCTGAGTGTCATCCTATCGCCATTAACCCAATGATGGCCTATCTCCTGCCAGGCATCTTCAGCTCCCTTTTTGTTTATGATTTTTACATCTATTGCAGTTCTCCATGGATCTGTCTCATTGAGCAGCAGCTGCAGTGATGTCTTGATTGACTTCACTCCTGGAGCATTGACAATGGCTTTCATTTTTCCACTGACTAAACTTTCTATATGAATTTCTGGTGGCACAAATGGTTTCTCCTGTCATCTTTACGTCTTGGGCCTGTTGCCCTTCCATTTGTTGAAGCTATGAAATTTCTGGGTATCGTGCTCGATGGGAAACATTCTCGGTCCTCCCATGTGCCTTACCTGGCAGCCCGCTGTATGCGGTTCCTCAGTGTCCAACGTGTCCTCAATGGTACTTCCTGAGGTGCCAATCGAACCACTCGCCTCTGTTTGTACCGGTCCCTTGTCCGTTCAAAACTTGACTATGGGTGGCTTGTTTATGCGTCTGCACATTCATCCCTCTTACGCCGGCTCAACACCATTCACCACTGTGACATCCGTTTGGCCACTGGCGCCTTTTACACTAGTCCGGTTGATAGTCTGTATACTTAAGCTGCTGAATTACAACTGTCCTACTGCCACGACTTTCTCTTCAGCTGGAATGCATGCTGTTTGTCTGCAATGCGTGGCCACCCATCCAGTGGCTCCTCCTTCAATGCTTCCTTTGATCATCAGTATGGGGCATGTCCCTTTTCTCTGTTACCTCCTGGAGTTCGCTTTCAGCACTTGCTCTGGCAGCTTAACTTCACACTACCTGCAACTACTTCACCACCTTGGCTTCGTGAAGTGGCCCATGTTAACCTTGGCCTTTATTCGCTTCATAAGGACACTACTCAGGCCGCGCTCTATTGCCTTCAGTTTCACGACCTTTGCGATAGTACCTTTGTATACACTGATGGCTCTCGGGCTGACTGTGGGGTCAGATGTGCCTTCGTCATTGACACCTGTGTTTTTCGATATTGGCTTCCAGCACACTGCTAAGTATTTACAGCCAAGCTCATTTCCCTGTATCAGGCCATCACAGACTTTTCAATTGCGTCCTCTGCCCAGACTCTTTCAGCGACCCTTCAAATTCTGTGTCCACCGTACACTGCCCATCCCTTAGTGCAGCAGGTCCAGGAAAACTGTAACTTGCTCACTCTTGTTGGAGCCAGTGTGATGTTTCTGTGGGTTGCTGGTCATATCGGTCTTCCAGGAAACGAGGCTGCTGCTGCTGCTGCTGCTGCTGCTAAGGCTACAGTCCTCGTACCTCAGCCCGCTAGTTCCTATATTCCCTCCAATGATTTCTGTGTTGTCATGAGGTGTTGTCCCTTTGGCATCGCTAATGGTCCTCCTTTCATGGGAATAAGCTCTGGCTTATTAAGCCTCTCCCAGCGGCTTGGACGATCTCCTCTCAGCCCTCCCGCCGGGAGGAGGTCATTTGAACTAGGCTGCGTATTGGACACTGCCTTTTTAGCCATCGTCGTTTGCTAAGTGGCACTACCCCACCAATTTGCACACATTGTGCCCAAGTCTTAACTATCCGCCACTTCCTGACAGAATGCCCATTTTTTAACCGTTTATGTTCCTGCTTGGCTTTGCCATCTGAGTTATCGGCTGTTTTAGCAAATTACGTGTGGGCTGTCGACTGAGTTTTACTTTTTATCCGCCAAGGCAATATGGCGAAGGCTATTTAATTTTTAGTTGTGGACCTCCGTTTCTGTGTGGTGCGTCTTTTAGCCCTTTATCCACGTGCCTGTTTTTGGCTCTACGTGCCTGTTTTTAGCTGTCTTCTCTAATGTCAACTGGGAGTGACATATAGTCATTTTTAACTTCTCTCTGTCTTTGTGTTCTATAGTTTTGACATGGGCACATATGACCCCAGTTGTTTTTTGCACCCTAAAGCAAAACAAAACATCATGGCTGCGGTCCTCCAGCCTCGGACAGCTTCTTGTTGCGTCCCTTCATCCGATTTTAGCAGGGTGATTTGTCGGCGCATCTTATCTCTGTGGCATGCCGATTGGGCTGCACTTACCGACAACAAGCTTCGGGCCTTAAAACCTCTTCCCGTGGCTTGGACGTCGTCCTCACGCCCTTCTCGGCGGGAGGAGGTCGTTTTAGCCCGGTTAAGAATTGGACACTGCCGGTTCAGCCATCGCCATCTGCTGACGGCTGCGCCGGCGCCGTTCTGCCCATGTGGGCACTTGCTTACGGTTAGACACATTTTAATGTCATGTCCAGATCTTAACACACTGCGCCTCGATCTTAACCTGCCAAATACTTTCGATGCCATTTTAGCAGATGACCCACGAGCAGCTGCTCGTGTTCTTCGTTTTATCAATTTGACAAACCTCGCTAAGGACATTTGATGATGCTGTATTTTAATCCTATGCCTGTCAGTCTGTCTTTTATCGTGTTTTCCCTTTTAGTTGTTGTGGTCAACTTGTGCCTCGCGGTGTATTCTTAGAGTAGTCAGGGCGCTAATGACCATTGAAGTTGTGCGCCCTAAAACCACAAAAAAAAAAAAAAAAAATCATGTGGCAGTTTCCTCTTGTTTGCTGTACAAAAGAATGTTTAGAGATATAATCTAGCAATTTTATCACATTTCATTTGCTACTACCTTATAAGCAGAAATATTATACATTAATTTATTCATGTATTTGTTTGATTATAATGAGTGTGTAATATTTTTATTTGAAATTAGTTATAATTGATAGGGTATACACAGTGATAGGGGTGATGTGTGCTATAATTAAGTCGATACTGCTGTCCCTCTCAACTCCATTAATTAGGAGACAGATATCCACTGGGGTGACAAGAGTCAGGGGATGGCAGGGTGCACATATATAGATGAGGTTAGTATCGTGCACAAGGTATAAAAGGCCAGTGCATTGATGGAGCTGTCATTTGTACTCATGTGATCCATGTGAAAGGTTCTCAAAGTGATTTTGGCCGCGCGACACGAATTAACAGACTTTGAATGCAGAATGGTAATTGGAGCTACATGGGTGGGACATTTCGTTTCAGAAATCATTAGGAAATTCAGTATTCTGAAATCCACAATGTCAAGAGTGTGGCAAGAATACCAAATTTCAGGCAATTCCTGTCACCACAGACAATGCAGTGGCATTCATTAAATGACAGAGCAGCGGTGTTTGCATAGAGTAGTCTTTGCTAACAGACAGGCAATACTGCAAGATATACAACAAATGTATCCATTAGGACAGTGCGATGAAATTTGGTGTTAATGGGCTCTTGCAGCAGACAAGCAATGTGTGTGCCTTTGCTAACGGCGTGACATTGCCTGCATCCTGGGCTCGTGACCATATCACTTGGACACTAAATAGCTGGAAAACCATGGCCTGGTCAGAGAAGTCCCAATGTGAGTTGGAAAGAGCTGATGGTAGGGTTTGACTATGGTGCAAACCCTACGAAGCCGTGGACCCAGATTGCTAGGAAGGCACTGTGCAAACTGGTAGTGGCTCCATAACGGTGTTAGCTGTGTTTACATGGAATCGACCGGGTCCAACTGAACCAGACATTGATGGAAATGATTTATGTTCGATTGCTTGGAGACCATTTGCAGCCATTCATGATCTTCGTGTTCCCAAACAACAATGGAATTTTTATGGATGACAGTGTGTCACGTCACTGGGACATAGTTGTTTGCGATTGGTTTGAAGAACATTTTGGACAGTTTGAGCAAATGATTTCATCACCCAGATCGCCCGACATGAACCCCATTGAACATTTATGGGATATAATCGAGATCAGTTCATGCACAAAATCCAGCACTGGCAACACTTTCGCATTTATGGACAGCTTGTAGCGGTTCCGCCTGCTTTATTTATTTCTTTGTTTGTTGTCCTCGGTATCGACTTGCTGCGTTGCTACACTGGCTGAAGAATGGGTTGTGGATTCCGACACTGACTACCGTATATAATGTAGCCGACAGGTGCACAGTTGCGTTTCACAGTACTTTAATTTCACTTGTCACAACCCCCTAATAATACACAGTTGTATGGCCAGCGCACTATTGTTTAACTTTCGATAAGCCTCATTATTAGTTTGCAGGCAAACCTCCACATACTGCTACAATACTTTCCTGTTGAACGTCAATGAACAGTAAAAACCTAGCCACAAAGTTCACAGTTCTTGAAGAACAAACAGGTACGTATGGATCAGACACTGTCCCTAACACGTCCTAATTGTGTACCACTTATTACACTGTTAAGTTGGTGCATTGTTGTCGTTCTAACCAACACAAGTTCCTCATCATCTGAAACTTGGCTGTGGACTGACTGTCTCGTGACCAAAACTCTAGCCCTTATATATCATCACAATAATAGGTACTGAAATTTCACATTGTTCTATGTTTAATTTACTGAAATAACAATTAAAACTTAACTCATTAAATTAACGGAATACATCAAAAACTTGCATATTTTTAACAGTTGCTTCTACTACAAGGTTTAGGTCAAATTATGTGTTTAAATCATGAAATTAACAAATATAAGTACGCAAATAATACTTTTGACAAAACTGAAAAGTACTTGGGAATTAATTAAGGGCTGGCTTTGCCAACATGTTTTCAAATAGAGCCAAATAGATACTTTAAGATTACTAGTATTTTGTATTCCAAATGTTTATAATTAGTACAGAATTTATATTTGTTTGATTTCACACTATAATGAAAGGTACTAACTAGGAATAATCAAAATAAATTAGAATATCAATTACATACACAAAACTGAGCACAAAACTAGATCTGGTGTTAAATTCTTAAAACTGAGGACCAACCTTTCTGTTATATGAAAATGCAGATTATATTCATGTATGCTAATGATAAATAGTTAAATGTAACAAAACCAATTTAAGGAGGCAGATGGCAAAACAAGAGTGGAATTAAAATTATCCCAGCTTGCTTTGTCACAAGCCATGGAGTTAGCATGGCTCTGTATTTCTGCAGGAGACTTCCAGTGACTTGTTGAGGCCTTACAGTGTGTAGTTGCTGCACTATGCCGGGCAAAAGGAGGTCCAACTGGATATTATTAGGTATTCCTTGACTTTTGTTACCTTGGTGTAATCCAGTGATAGATGATTTAAGAAACTGGAGAATGTCTGGTAATATGAAGAACAGTAATTGTTTTGAGGCCAGAAATGGTACTGTTTATTGTGGAAAACATGACCCAGCAAATCCTTTGACACATTCACAATTACTTAATATTCTGCACGCCACTGTTTGACTTGTATCATTTCGCGCTGAAACTCTCAAATGAAATAACGTGGTATAGATAATCATATACCAAATAGATTAGCAACTTTAATCAAACATTGCTGGCCCGTACATATTCTCAACCCAACTGTGTTGGTCACGCGACTCCTCTGCCTGCTGACTGTGGACTCCTAACTACTGCCACCTAGTGCTCAGCAAAGACAGTTGTATCTTATTCAAAACATTGCTGGTCAGCAATGATTACTTTAAATTTGTACCTCAGCAGAACCCGAGGTAGCTGCAACATGTGATTACGCATTTAAATAAATTGACCCTCAGATGTTAGAAATGATAGCAAATAACTCGACCTGTGGTGGTACAGGATCTTTACAGGAGTAGGAAGTCGATAATTGTTGTTAGAAACATCCAGGCATTTGTGAGAGGGAAGGGGGAAGGAAACTAATTATTGCTTCTGTACCAGTATTTGACTGGAGGTGCATAGTGCGACTCAGTGAGTTGCGATTTTTTTTGTTTTCAGGTGAAGCAAGGTGTCAAGTGCATTGTCATCCAAATAAGGCATTTAGATTTCAGTGTACGGAGGGTGTAGTTAGGCCGGTGGTGGTTCTGTGATGTTTTGAGGGTGTTTTTCATTCCAAGACTTGGGGCCAGTCATTCAGGTTACTGTGAACATCAAGCAGGATGTTTACTTCAGTACTGTCGGTGAGCAGGTGTTGCTCATTCTTATTCATTTTCATAATGAGTATTCTGTGGACAATTCAATCTTCTAAGATGACAACAGATCTGTCACATGGCTGAACAAATAGGTTCCTGATTTGGTGAACACTAAGTCATGCTATTGGACATGAACTGGCCCATTAAATCGTACAATTTTAATCCCACAGAAAGTGTGTGGGACTATTTGGAACAGTGGGTGAAACATAGCAATCAATGTTCGTGCAGCTTCGTAATTCATAAGGATATACCTGTAATCATTAATGCGTGGCTTTGGTTTAATATGGCGTAAGTGAATACCTGAAGAAAATTGTGAACTCTTTTCCTCCCTGTATTGACGCCATTATCAAGGCTAGGAGTGGTGTAATGTAATGTCTCATGGAGGTGACAGTTTTTTGTCTGATCTGATTAAATTTACAATGAAAGCCGTCTGCTGTTGATTAAATAATAAAAAAGAATGGAAACCATTCCTGCGTTGGACATTCACTCATCTCCCTCATACTTTGTGTAGTGGTTGGTGTATTGTTTATGTAGATATTGTCGCAGGAAAGTGTATTATGATGGCATTGCCACTCACTGTCAACACACATATCTTGCAAGTGAATTTTGGTAAAAGGGTAACAAATTTGTCTTAGACCTCCAGCAAAAATGTTCAACTATCATCAAAACTAATTTATAAATAAATAAGACAAAACTGTAGATGTTCTACAGTACTTGTTTATTTATATATTTTTCAGCATGCAATTGCATCTCAAGAGAATAACTTGTCATCAAAGAGGATTCAGTCTTGGTGAAAAACTTTGTAAAGGGTCTTACTTGTGGAGAGTGATGGGCAAAATAGAGTAAAAGTAACCTTGACAGTTACCCTGAAATTGTAACATAAGTGAAAATGTTGAAGCTACACAGTAAATAAATATGAACCATTAAAACCAAATATTGTGTCCAGAATGAGATTTTCACTCTGCAGCAGAGTGTGCGCTGATATAAAACTTCCTGGCAGATTAAAACTGTGTGCCCGACCGAGACTCGAACTCGGGACCTTTGCCTTTCGCGGGCAAGTGCTCTACCATCTGAGCTACCGAAGCACGACTCACGCCCGGTCCTCACAGCTTTACTTCTGCCAGTATCTCGTCTCCTACCTTCCAAACTTTACAGAAGCTTCCTGCCAGGAAGTTTCATATCAGCGCACACTCCGCTGCAGAGTGAAAATCTCATTCTGGAAACATCCCCCAGGCTGTGGCTAAGCCATGTCTCCGCAATATCCTTTCTTTCAGGAGTGCTAGTTCTGCAAGGTTCGCAGGAGAGCTTCTGTAAAGTTTGGAAGATAGGAGACGAGATAATGGCAGAAGTAAAGCTGTGAGGACCGGGCGTGAGTCGTGCTTCGGTAGCTCAGATGGTAGAGCACTTGCCCGCGAAAGGCAAAGGTCCCGAGTTCGAGTCTCGGTCGGGCACACAGTTTTAATCTGCCAGGAAGTTTCAAATAATGTGTATTGGAATATGTAGTCCAGTTGTTACATGTTCTGTTGTTTCACCATCTGTATATCATCTTTCTCATTGAGCGACACAGAGAGTGTCACAAAAGAAGTGTGGGAGTGGGTTGTGGTGTGACTATCACCACCCTCCTATAATCCAATGTCTGTTCGTTAATTCTGAAGGCAGTTGAAATTTGGGCTGCTGGCCACAGTTTCACTGCACTTGACACACTTGGATAGTGACAGATGTAGTGTAAGGTAGCAACTGTAGAATTCAGAATAAACAGTTTTCATAATATTCATCTGTTATTGGTCTTCATTGTAGAGAATTGTAGGCTTGTAGTACATTCTGAAATGCAATATTTTGTACTGGTGTAGAGGATGCTCAGGTTCATTTTATTAAATACTGTGAATACTGGCGGATTTTCTGTTGTTGAATAGACGTATTTTTAGTCATTTCACTTCAAAATACAAATTGCTGTTACCCACCATGCTAACACAACACACACATAACATGTTCTCCCTGCCCACATTTCCAGTTTATTCTGAACCGGAACAAAGATTTACCTATAACAACATGTAGCGAAGAAAACACTCTCTTATAATGATCTATTCATGCAGAATCATCTTTGAAACGTACATTACAAAAACAAAGTACAAATAATTGTTTATCATTGTATATCTTTTCAAAAAGTCCATAATCATCATATAATTACATGAAGTGTTTATATATGTTGACGTTTACAAATTTTAGTACACACACATGGTAGTGGATTTCTGGTTTTGAGTCTTCACATGGTAGTGGATTTCTGGTTTTGAGTCTTCACATGGTAGTGGATTTCTGGTTTTGAGTCTTCAACTTGGAAATCAGTCAAATTATTCAAGATTTGTTAGTACCTTTATCTCATCATAACCAGTTTTATTGCAATCACGCCCCCCTCCCCCCCCCCCACCCCCCCCCCCCCCCACCCCCCGCCCCCAAAAAAAAAAAAAAAAAAAACTGAAAGCATGAAATGCGAGAAGAATTTTGGTACAAAGTAATTAAACTGGTTATGTGAACAAGATTTTGGAGTACAATAAATCAGTATATATTTGTACAATCTTCATTACATGATATACAATGTTTTCGACTATCTTAGCAATATTACTTCATTCAAAAGACAACAAGAGCAGAAGTTTGTCTTTACGAAGTTTCTTTTCCCACAAATTTTCAAAACAATTAAAGTCTTCTGACTTTTTACCTATTCTGTAGCTTTCAGGTTGTTACATATGTGATTTAAGATGAATGGGATAAGCAAAAGATGGTACACATAACAAATATTTCTACTTGTAACTCTATTCTTTGACATAAAATTACATTCATTGATTTTATCACAGTGGTATGACAGTAGAACCTGTATTTTATGAAAAGTAAGTATTTTGAAAAACTTAGAAGTATTGTGATCAACAAATGCCTCTAAGTAATCACTACACAAAAACATTTTCTTTATAATCTTTTGTATACTAATATTTATAAATGTGACTTCAGTTACTGAAATATTATTGATTGGTTATGCACTATGATTGAAAGAAAACACTTAGTCCATGCAGAGTTATTTGAACTCACCTGATTTATAGAAAATATAGCAACATACTTTATACCGCAGAACAAAATTAGTGTACTTACAGTGAAACCCTTATTTTACATTTTCATACAGTCCATACTTAAAAAATGCAAAATTAAAAGAAAAGAGTTGAGGAAAATGTTAAAATCCACAAAATATGAGCTAAAGCACGTGTAATTACCATATGTGATTAAAAATCGCAATCCTTTCCAATACTCTGTATATAATATGTCTTAAGCAAGGAAATAAAATGTACAATACAATGTTCATACAATAATTTGTGGTAGTGAATTTCATTGGTTCCTAAAAAATCACAGATGTGTAACAGCAAGTGAAAACCCATCAAAAAATTGAAATTGGTATCCAGGTACAAGGTAATCGATCCATTTTCCGACATAGTTCATCCATAAATTATAGGTTCAAAACAAGTGTTTTTAAGAGATAATGCTTTGTGCTCACGCAGAAAAAAAGTAAAAATTGATGAATGTGTTGAATTAAACCGAAAACATCACAACAGCTAAGTGGTGAAACCATAAACATAAATGTGGACATCTGCTTAATGACAAAGTATTGCTTTTATTGTTTAATGCTTTCCTTAAAAGCTGCATGTCATATGCTCACCACTGTTAAAGTGTTATTTTATGCTAGATAAAACTGATGTTACAAGCTTATTAGAAATCAGCTCAGTGAATTTCTGTACAATATGTAAAATGTAAATTTAAAAGAAAGCTCAGGTGCTACAGTTTTGCTTCATGCTCTCTCTCTATCACTGTGTAACGGTTCTCGTTGAATGTGACTTAACTTTAGCTTCTTCTGCTTGGTCCATTGATGAATTAATGCAAAATTTTCGTGCTTAACAAAATTTATTCACATTAATTGACATCGGAGCTGCACACTCATCATGTAAACCAAAAACGGACAGACTTCACTGATTTCTTTGCTTCCAAAAGTAATTTCAAAACTGACTTGTTGCAGCATCGCTGCATTTCTTTATATAGAATCTTAATGATAGCTTCCAAATTAGTCCATTATTAAATTTGCACAATTTCAATGTTACAATTAAAATTTACAAGACGTATAGAAACTGATGATACAGCCGAATAAGGTATAAAATACAATATTTGAATAACAATCTTTTATAGTAATATCCCCCCCCCCCCCCCCCCATGAACGATGGACCTTGCCGTTGGTGTGGAAGCTTGCGTGCCTCAGCGATACAGATGGCCATACCGTAGGTGCAACCACAACGGAGGGGTATCTGTTGAGAGGCCAGACAAACATGTGGTTCCTGAAGAGGGGCAGCAGCCTTTTCAGTAGTTGCAGGGGCAACAGTCTGGATGATTGACTGATCTGGCCTTGTAACATTAACCAAAACGGCCTTGCTGTGCTAGTACTGCGAACGGCTGAAAGCAAGGGGAAACTACAGCCGTAAATTTTCCCGAGGACATGCAGCTTTACTGTATGATTAAATGATGATGGTGTCCTCTTGGGTAAAATATTCCGGAGGTAAAATAGTCCCCCATTCGGATCTCCGGGCGGGGACTACTCAAGAGGACGTGGTTACCAGGAGAAAGAAAACTGGCGTTCTACGGATCGGAGCGTGGAATGTCAGATCCCTTAATCGGGCAGGTAGGTTAGAAAATTTAAAAAGGGAAATGGATAGGATAAAGTTAGATATAGTGGGAATTAGTGAAGTTTGGTGGCAGGAGGAACAAGACTTTTGGTCAGGTGATTACAGGGTTATAAATACAAAATCAAATAGGGGTAATGCAGGAGTAGGTATAATAATGAATAAAAAAATAGGAGTGTGGGTTAGCTACTACAAACAGCATAGTGAATGCATTATTGTGGCCAAGATAGACACAAAGCCCATGCCTACTACAGTAGTACAAGTTTATATGCCAACTAGCTCTGCAGATGATGAAGAAATTGATGAAATGTATGACGAGATAAAAGAAATTATTCAGGTAGTGATGGGAGACGAAAATTTAATAGCCATGGCTGACTGGAATTCGTCAGTAGGAAAAGGGAGAGAAGGAAACATAGTAGGTGAATATGGATTGGAGGGAAGAAATGAAAGAGGAAGCCGCCTTGTAGAATTTTACACAGAGCATAACTTAATCATAGCTAACACTTGGTTCAAGAATCATAAAAGAAGGTTGTATACCTGGAAGAATCCTGGAGATACTAAAAGGTATCAGATAGATTATATAATGGTAAGACAGAGATTTAGGAACCAGGTTTTAAATTGTAAGACATTTCCAGGGGCAGATGTGGATTCTGACCACAATCTATTGGTTATGAACTGCAGATTGAAACTGAAGAAACTTAAAAAAGGTGGGAATTTAAGGAGATGGGACCTGGATAAACTGACTAAACCAGAGGTTGTAAACAGTTTCAGGGAGAGCATAAGGGAACAATTGACAGGAATGAGGGAAAGAAATACAGTAGAAGAAGAATGGGCAGCTCTGAGGGATGAAGTAGTGAAGGCAGCAGAGGATCAAGTAGGTAAAAAGACGAGGGCTAATAGAAATCCTTGGGTAACATAAGAAATATTGAATTTAATTGATGAAAGGAGAAAATATAAAAATGCAGTAAATGAAGCAGGCAAAAAGGAATACAAACGTCTCAAAAATGAGATCGACAGGAAGTGCAAAATGGCTAAGCAGGGATGGCTAGAGGACAAATGTAAGGATGTAGAGGCTTGTCTCGCTAGGGGTAAGATAGATACTGCCTACAGGAAAATTAAAGAGACCTTTGGAGAGAAGAGAACCACTTGTGTGAATATCAAGAGCTCAGATGGCAACCCAGTTCTAAGCAAAGAAGGGAAGGCAGAAAGGTGGAAGGAGTATATAGAGGGTTTATACAAGGGCGATGTACTTGAGGACGATATTATGGAAATGGAAGAGAATGTAGATGAAGATGAGATGGGAGATACAATACTGAAAGACCTGAGTCGAAACAAGGCCCCGGGAGTAAACAACATTCCATTAGAACTACTGATGGCCTTGGGAGAACCAGTCATGACAAAACTCTACCATCTGGTGAGCAAGATGTATGAGACAGGCGAAATACCCACAGACTTCAAGAAGAATATAATAATTCCAATCCCAAAGAAAGCAGGTGTTGATAGATGTGAAAATTACTGAACTATCAGTTTAATAAGTCACAGCTGCAAAATACTAACGCGAATTCTTTACAGACGAATGGAAAAACTGGTAGAAGCGGACCTCGGGGAAGATCAGTTTGGATTCTGTAGAAATGTTGGAACACGTGAGGGAATACTAACCTTAAGACTTATCTTAGAAGAAAGATTAAGAAAAGGCAAACCTACGTTTCTAGCATTTGTAGACTTAGAGAAAGCTTTTGACAATGTTGACTGGAACACTCTCTTTCAAAGTCTAAAGGTGGCACAGGTAAAATACAGGGAGCAAAAGCCTTTTTACAATTTGTACAGAAACCAGATGGCAGTTATAAGAGTCGAGGGGCATGAAAGGGAAGCAGTGGTTGGGAAAGGAGTGAGACAGGGTTGTAGCCTCTCCCCGATGTTATTCAATCTGTATATTGAGCAAGCAGTAAAGGAAACAAAAGAAAAATTCGGAATAGGTATTAAAATTCATGGAGAAGAAGCAAAAACTTTGAGGTTTGCCGATGACATTGTAATTCTGTCAGAGACAGCAAAGGACTTGGAAGAGCAGTTGAACGGAATGGACAGTGTCTTGAAAGGAGGATATAAGACGAACATCAACAAAAGCAAAACGAGGATAATGGAATGTAGTCAAATTAAATCGGGTGATGCTGAGGGGATTAGATTTGGAAATGAGACACTTAAAGTAGTAAAGGAGTTTTGCTATTTAGGGAGTAAAATAACTGATGATGGTCGAAGTAGAGAGGATATAAAATGTAGACTGGCAATGGCAAGGAAATCGTTTCTGAAGAAGAGAAATTTGTTAACATCGAGTATAGATTTAAGTGTCAGGAAGTCGTTTCTGAAAGTATTTGTATGGAGTGTAGCCATGTATGGAAGTGAAACATGGACGATAACCAGTTTGGACAAGAAGAGAATAGAAGCTTTCGAAATGAGGTGCTACAGAAGAATGTTGAAGATTAGGTGGGTAGATCACGTAACTAATGAGGAGGTATTGAACAGGATTGGGGAGAAGAAAAGTTTGTGGCACAACTTGACTAGAAGAAGGGATCGGTTGGTAGGACATGTTTTGAGGCATCAAGGGATCACAAATTTAGCATTGGAGGGCAGCGTGGAGGGTAAAAATCGTAGAGGGAGACCAAGAGATGAATACACTAAGCAGATTCAGAAGGACGTAGGTTGCAGTAGGTACTGGGAGATGAAGAAGCTTGCACAGGATAGAGTAGCATGGAGAGCTGCATCAAACCAGTCTCGGGACTAAGGACCACAACAACAACATAGTAATATATTTAGTTTTCCTTAAGAAAATCATTCTGAACTTTAATTACAATAATGTCTTGCGTATTATTTTAGTTGCATAATTAATTACAGTTTGGATCTGGTTCCTAACATTAAATGACATTACGAAAATTGTGTTTCATCCGACTGCATATGAGAAAGTTGCAAATAGGCCTCAAATTCTGAAATTGGAAAACTGTGAGATGTAAACAATTGGAGAGTTAATTAGAAATGTGATTACAGAGACAAAGAGGAAGACATGAAAATAAATAAAAAATGAAAATACATCGCTTGGTAATAACTCTTAAGCTGATTCTCATGATAAATATGCTTTCTCTTACTAGATCATTAGATTACCGGTTTGTTAATTAGAAGCATTGATTTTTCATGCTAATATCTCTGCAGTCTCTAGTTATTTAGTGCTCAAGACTTATCACTTCAGTTTCTTGTTTAGTTACTTAATTTAGTATATGTACAGAATTTTATCAATGACAGCAATCCACCGATAATTATGACAACGCACAATCTTCTAGAACATTCCATATGCCTTCACAATGGATATCAAGTTTTTTATCAAATAGGACAGAATGATACACTACTGGCCATTAAAATTGCTCCACCAAGAAGAAATGCAGATGATGAACAGGTACTCATTGGACAAATATATTATGCTAGAATTGACATGTGATTACATTTTCATGCAATTTGGGTGCATAGATCCTGAGAAATCAGTACCCAGAACAACCACCTCTGGCCGTAATAACGTCCTTGATATGCCTGGGCATTGAGTCAAACAGAGCTTGGATGGCGTGTACAGGTACAGCTGCCCATGCAGCTTCAACACGATACCACAATTCATCAAGAGTAGTGACTGGCGTACTGTGACGAGCCAGTTGCTTGGCCACCATTGACCAGATGTTTTAAATTGGTGAGAGATCTGGAGAATGTGTTGGCCAGGGCAGCAGTCGAACATTTTCTGTATCCAGAAAGGCCCGTACAGGACCTGCAACATGCGGTCGTGCATTATCCTTCTGAAATGTAGGGTTTCGCAGGGATCGAATGAAAGGTAGAGCCATGGGTCCTAACACATGTGAAATGTAACATCCACTGTTCAAAGTGCCGTCAATGCGAACAAGAGGTGACCAGTGGCATCCCATACGATCACACCAGGTTATATGCCAATATGGCGATGACGAATACACACTTCCATTGTGAGTTCACCACAATGTCGCCAAACACGGATGTGACCATCATGATGCTGTAAACATAAACTGGATTCATCCAATAAAATGACGTTTTGCCATTCGTGCACCCAGGTTCGTCGTTGAGTACACCATCGCAGGCGCTCCTGTCTGTGATGCAGCGTCAAGGGTAACCGCAGCCGTGGTCTCCGAGCTGATAGTCCATGCTGCTGCAAACGTCATCGAACTGTCCGTGCAGATGGTTGTCGTCTTGCAAATGTCCCCATCTATTGACTCAGGTATCGAGACGTGGCTGCACGATCCATTACAACCATGCGGATAAGATGCCTGTCATCTCGACTGCTAGTGATATGAGGCCGTTGTGATCCAGCACGGCATTCCGCATTACCTTCCTGAACCCACCAAATCCATATTCTGTTAACAGTCATTGGATCTCGAACAATGCGAGCAGCAATGTCGCGATACGATAAACCGTAATTGCGATAGGCTACAATCCGACCTTTATCAAAGTCGGAATTGTGATGGTACTCATTTCTCCTCCTTACATGAGGCATGTTTCACCAGGCAACGCCGGTCAACTGATCATAGCATCTTCTTCCTGCCGGTTAAATTTCGCGTCTGTAGCATGTATTCTTCGTAGTGTAGCAATTTTAATGGCCAGTAGTGTATATATATATAGACACACATACAAGGCCTTAGGAAGCACTGAATTGTTCGATAACTGTCCGGATGCATGTAAAGAGAAGGTGGTATCAGACATTTCGTATGAATTTTGGGGAAGGCTGTATCGTTATAACTGGTGCCAATCTTTATGATGTACAGTGTATGGTGTATGTAGTGCAAAGTATATACATAAGTAGTGTACAAAGTTGTTGCAACTGTATTGAGTCAGACTGGAACACAAAAGTCTTTAAAATGTGCTATCGCAAAACCCTTGTTCTATTTCCATATGACATCTCTGTCTAAGCACACCTTCTGCATGAAAAGTGTATTATCATCACTTCAGAAAATGCATTCACCCCTACCAGCACTCCCATTGCTGAAGAGCCACTCACTCCCTCCAAACATCCAGCAGACAAGCTCATGTTGTGTGTGTTAGTGTGGTGTGGTTGCTGTGTTGGCTATTGGGTGACTTGACAAGTCACCAGCGCATAAAAGTTCACTAGCTGGAAATGGGTGACATTTTCTTGACCATAACAGAGCATATTCTTCGAGACTCAGTGTTCCAATTCAAAGGTCAATGATTAATATTGTTGCTGAATACAGTACATTGGAAACACATACCAAAAGATGGGACTGAGTTATAAGTGGCACAAGAAAAGGTGGTGGCTGGGCTGGGCCCCTTCATCATATATTGGCTTGGTCGAGAACACTTCCCATTGACTGTCTTGTTTTTCCATTACTGCTAAAACCTAGCAGTAGTTGTATCATAATTGTGCAGTGAAGCTAAATGTTGCAAGTTGTGTTAGCAACACCAATCGTGGATTTTGTCAGCATTTCTTCTCTCACATCACCCCTCTCTATAAAATATTCCCATAACTCCGCAATCATCCATGTTGTGAACCATATGTCTTTTGGGCCACTTATAACTCATTCAGTCATATAAAATGTCAATAGGAAGAAAACGGGATGAAGTCAAGCGAGACATTGAGTAAGAACTTAGAATTGAGGTAAATCTTATTAGGAAGAAGTGTAAAATTGGGGAATTTTTAACATTGCTCTTACGGGTTTTTCATAGCGGCTATGAATTTATGGCACAGAATCGCGGAAAATGTAAAATGCAATGTCTACTGTATTAACTTCATCACTGGGCAATTCTTCAACTTTTTTGCACAGAACAGAAACACTACTTGTACGGTGCTGGTTTTGTTGTTAGTTTATAATTCATTTGCTGTCTACTGTCTGCACAATGTCAACAAAACTGCTTTCAGCAAGTGCCACTTTGGTGTCAACATTAGTTTCCAAACTCAAAATTTGACTATTTACATTTTTGTCAACAGTACTTATTTCTGCATGCGCTTTTTCGAAAGCAATTTTGTTTTTTTCCTTGTCTTCAGGGAGTCCATCTTTGATATTTTGGACTTTAGTGTTAAATTGAAGATAAATTTCTTTCATCCTGGACTCAACAGACCCTACACGACCACCTAACCTCTCAATTTTTGGATTGATATCATTTAGTTGAGCTGTATATATACTGATACAATCAAGTAACACTCCTATTGAAAGACCAAATTCTGTGAACTGGCTATTAATTTCTTGTTTATGATTTTCAAGTAGCTCAATAATTTTTGTAAACTGATCTGTATTATTATTATTATTATTATTATTATTATTATTATTATTATTCATTTTTACTAACTGATCCTGATTTATCATTATTCATTTTTAGTAACTGATCTTTATTGTCATTATTCATTTCAATTAACAGATCCTAATTATCATTTCTCATTTTTATTAACAATGCCAGAATAGTACGTATGTCATTATTATTACCTCATTTTAATAATTTACATGACTCTATAGCTTTTTCTATAAACCTATCCTGTTCTCGTTTTGCAACACTACATAAATCTCCCATTTCTGTATTATCACCCGCTGTTTCAGATTCCTGTTCAGTGACTGTTATTGTTAATGATTGTGCAACCAAACGGTTCACCAATAAAGAAAATATTTCCAGTACTTAACTTCATTGTTGGACATCGACGTTGTTAATTGTTCACCTCACTTTTTATTTTTTATCCTTTTCTTCTTCTTGGTTGTGATCTCCTTTTCCTGTTATTGTTGCTGTTTTGTAACTGTGATTCTTACTTGGCTAATTATTCATATAAAATTTTCACAATATGTGCACTTTTAATCTGCAACAAGAATATAGTCCAACACAGTATTCACATTTAACTTTGAGAAAATCGTAGCCGATGTCACCATATTCTGACCGTCACCACCCTCTTATAACCCAATGTATGTTCATTAATTCTGAAGTCAGTTGAAATTTGAGCTGCAGGTCACAATTTCGTGGCACTTAGCATGCTGAGATAATGACACACTGCAGAGAGAGGTAGAAACAGTAGAATTTAAAATATACAGTTTTTATAATCCTCATCTGTTATTGTTCTTTGTTGTTGAAAGTTGTAGACCCAAAGTACATTCTGAAATGCAATTTTTTGTATTGGCTTCATTTTCTCATATAATATGAACACTGGTGGATTTTCTGTTGTTGGATAGGTATATTTTTAGTCATTTCATTCCACAATACAAATTTATCATCAACCACCATGTTAACAAAACATAAGCATTACATGCACCCCATACTCCCACACCCCACTGATATCGAACTACAACAGAGGTTTACCTATAACAACCTGTGGCGAAAAAAACACTATTATATATTGATCTGTTCATGCAAAATCATGTGTGAAGCATACATTACACAAACAAAGTGCAAATAATTGTTTATCATTGTATATCTTTTCAAAATGTCAATAATAGTCATAGTAATTACATGAAGTGTTTATGTATGTTGACATTTATACATTTTTATACCGCTATATGATAGTGGATTTCTCTGTTTTAAGTCTTCAACTAGGAAATTGATCATTTCATATGCTCCAAGATCAGTTAGTACATTTATCTCACCATAACCAGTTTTATTACAGAGGCTAGCATCATGCATTTGCTGGCTGTTGCCGCTGCATCTGCTGGTTGTCGCTACGCGTAATTCTTGGACACCAATACTTTGTGTATACTGCCTGTACGTTTAATAGCTTCAAATATTGTTGCTAGACATGATTATTGCAAAATCATGAATGTTTCTTGTGTTGAACTATGCAAAAACAGAATTGTATGTGGATGTTGGATTGGATTCATACGAAAATTTCCTGGTGTGCGTGTTCCCAATAATTTGATGACACACAGAATAATGAAGAAATTTCAAGAGTCTGGATCTGTGTCACACAAATGAAAGCCCAGAGAACCAGTGTTTTAACCAAAAATAAATTAGGTAAGATGGGGGGGGGGGGGGGGGAGGTGCTCGGGAAGAAGTCTGAGAAAATGTGTGTGCTGTTTGGCACTTCAGACTGGTGTGTCAAGAGCATCTGTGCAAAGAGCTGTGCACAGACTAAAATTGAAACCATACAAAAATGACATTAGCACATCAACTGAGGAACTCGGATATTGTTGCTCAACATCATTATTGCATCTGGCTGTTACAGTCTGTGCACAGTGGGGAAGTTGATCTTGAGACAATTTTTTTCCCAACAATCGACATTGGAGCTCTGGAAATGCTCATGAATTACAACATTCTCTGCATGATCCGAGCCGGCCGGGTGGCCGAGCGGTTCTAGGTGCTACAGTTTGGAACCGCGCGACCGCTACGGTCGCAGGTTCGAATCCTGCCTCGGGCATGGATGTGTGTGATGTCCTTAGGTTAGTTAGGTTTAAGTAGTTCTAAGTTCTAGGGGACTGATGACCTCAGAAGTTAAGTCCCATAGTGCTCAGAGCCATTTTTGCATGATCCGAAAATAGGAGTGTGGTGTGCAACTAGTGCAAGACAAATTATTGGACCAATCTGTTTCCACTTAACAATACATTCTGACAGGTATGTGAGCAATATACTGCATCCTTCTTTTCGGGAACTAGCACACAATGAAAATATGTACTGTTATTTCATGCAGGACAATGCAAGACCACACATCGCCAATGTTTCTATGACAGCAATATGAAGTGTTTTTGATGATAGGCTAGTCGACTGGCTTCATTCTCCAGTTGAGATTTTTATCTATGGAGAATGTTAAAAGCCAAGGTGTGTGCAAACAGTCCCCACATACTCAAAGAGTTGGAAGACAGGAATCGGCTAGTCATTTCTCAGATTTTGTCAGCTGAAATTTGTCGAGTGTTTGCTAATATTTTCAGGAGATGTCAGACTGCTCTTATCACATAGGGACATCATTTTCAGCACCTACTGTAAATAAAGGTAAGCGTAGGTTAATTAGATGGCAATGTTGTTTACACTTAACATGGGAAGCGCACATGCAGCTGACTACCGGCAGATTAGTGTCCGGCACAGCAGCAGCCACCAGATGCGGCGGCGGCAACCTGTGGCTGTGCCGCTCGACCTGCAATTTTCATAGAACCTATAAAAGTTACAAATCTAGATTCAGTGTAGCATGATATCTTGTTACTCAAATTGTCCTCTTCCCGTATTCTCTCTCTCTCACTCACTCACTCACTCACTCACTCACTCACACACACACACACACACACACACACACACACACACACACAAACACACACACAAATTTTTATCATTGATCCTCAGTCTTGTTATCCTCTGTGATGATGCTAGTCAATTATTGTCTGACGTTAACATCAGCATCATTGTGCTTTTCGTTTGTAAATATGAAGTTGTTCTACCAAACAGTGGCAGAAGAAACCAGGTAACAGCTCTAATTTAATTATAAATGGACCAAAGACTTTGGAGGCAATTGCATAAATATTTCAGATAAGAAAGAAATAATGCACAATTCTTACTCAATATGGTGTCCAAATTGAAGGGATCTGTAGTGAATATTGTTATTAAAACCCCAGGAAGCTACAGCATTTGAAGAGTTTGGCTGTCGGTACAGGTGTTTTAGTTGAAAAATTTCAATTGCTTTCATGCTAAAAGTTACTTACCTTTTGACACCATGCTTCTCTGTCTTGATTGTAATCAAAACAAAATGTTACTTGCACATATTAGCTAAGTTGTACCAGTTGTGTTTATTGCATTAAGAAAATAATAGAGACCGATTTCACTTTCAGATTACCTTTAGCTCAAAGTCGACAAAAATTCAGTTCAATGGACTTGGACCTTCGTCAAGAATTCCATTCAAAGATGGAGAAGATGGGTGAGAAATATGAAATGGATGGCATTGTTTATGCGTCATTTACACTGCAGCACGGCTTCCGTGGCAGATATTGTGCAGCTGATGTTGTTTATGCTATGTTGGCATTGTTGGAGCATACGGTATGTTTTCATTTGGTATTTAATTGTGTCATTAAACAGGCACAAATAATACACTTCTTGCTACTTCATCAGAGAGACAGAGATTTGTAGACAAATTGTGAAATATTTTTTGTGAATATTGTAGAAAATTTTAATGTAACCTTCTTCATTTTGCATTGCTGCAATCTGAAAGATGCCTACGTGGTAAGTGTTATGTTAGTTTACGTTAGTTTATTTCTACCTACTTGATATAAAGCTGTGCTGGATGTTGGTGATTTGTGTTGCATTCTGGTAACCCAGTTGACTTATTCTAGTATTCATTAATAAAAATCCTATTTTTTGTAATCTGTTGATGAGCTGATTGATAAATTTATTATTTGATGTAATAATGAATGGAACATTCTGGTTGAGAATAACAGGTTATTTAGGAATAAAGAGATGACTCACAGGAAGGTAGAAACGCTGCGTTGTTGACAGATACACAAAAGATACAGAACTTTGTTTTGCTAGCTTTTGGAATGAAATTCCTTTTTCAAGCTGTAGGACACACACACACACACACACACACACACCTGTCTACCCACATTGTGCTCATTCAACTGCAACCTCTTGCCTGGTCCACGGTGAGTGTACTGGGGTGAGGTGGGGGTGCAGGTTGGGGTGAGGCAAGGGATGAAGAGAGGCAGGGAGCAGGTTGAGGGGAAGTGGCTTGTGGGAAAGTGGGGAGCCATCTGTGGTCTAGCTATGGGTGCAGGTAGAGGGGACATGTGGCAGACTGCTGAGCATGCCATTCCACAGACTAGGGTGTGAGATGGCAGCACACAACTAGCTGACGCACTGCAAGGGGGTAATAGGAAAGGAATGGTGTATATATATACACACACACACACACACACACTATTTGGAGGGGGGGAGGGGGGGGGGGGAGTGATGTGATACCAGTCAGTTATGTGGTATCATTTCTTCAATGTCAATATGTGGTGCAGATAAACTGACTGTGCGAGATGGTGCTGGTTAGCTCACTGAACTCACATTTGGGAGGACAGCGGTTCAAATCAGCATTGTGCTGATGAGGAAGTTTCTTGTGATTTCTCTTGAGTTGCTGAAGGCAAATGCTTCTTTGAAAGGGCATGGCCAATTTCCTTCCTTCTCAGTACCCAGTCCGAGCTTGTGCTCCTTATCAAATGGGACTATAAACTCTTATCTTCCTTTTCAAGAATTGTTTACTAGCTGATACCCATTTCTGTTCCCTTCCATTTTACTGCTTCTTGTCTGTCTCTTCATGCCACTTGTAGTATGTTTCTATGCTTGACATAGTTGATGAAAAGCAGATAATTTTTCTTCCCACAATGTTGCCTTCACAGTTAGAAAAATCAGTCTATTGCTTCATACAAGCTCCCAAATTACGTTTTTGTACACTTTATTTTTCACCCATCATCCATGTTACAAATTTTTAGCCTTATAACAGTTTTGTTCTATGTGTTCATGTAGAACTTCTTCTTCATCTTCATATTATTGTATTAATTGCTATTTTCTGAACATGCCATGCTTTCATAAAACTTCCTTTTTTTACATTTGGTTCTTACTCCAATTTTGCAGTCCTACAAATAAATATGTGTTTAAAAATTAGTTCTCTAAATTTACCTAAGAGCATGTAAAGAGAAAAATGTCATGTTTCTCCCAAGAATACTTACATAAACTCCCTAAGCTTTCTATTGTGTGAACTATATTGTTACAGCCATGACAGCACACCTGTAAATTTCATCAGTTTGTTTCAAGATATAACATTGCAAATGTTCCAAGGGATAAAGAAGTTCTTCTTTACACACTCCAGAATTATTTTAATGCCTAGCTTGTAATTCACAGATGCTGAATTAATGATCTGATTTTTTGCAGGGAAAGGATCGGTTGCCTGCTGACTGCTTCATGGATGCATTAGATTGCCTCTCAAGGTTTGATTTCAGTGCTTTGAAAACATATTATTTTTGTAATTTGATTTTCTTAACCTGAAATATCTTGTTTGTCCAATTTACAGAAACAAGAGAGATGTACTGGAGGATGGAATAGAGAAGGCAAAAAAGTTATTAATGTGTATTTTCAGGCATGTTCAATCTATGCTTGAAATGCGATTGGTAATATCAGCAGGTCCATTTCTGTACATGGTTCTTCAAGAGGTAAGATGGTTTCTCATATTGATAGTAAGTTCGAGTTAATCTTCCTATTGATTTTATTATTTTTATTATTAGAATTCTAAGCTACAATTGCCCATTCTTAATTGCTTTGTGGCACATAATAAGCCAATTACAGACAACTGCAAATACTGCAAAGTCTTTGTAATAAGAACAATATTACAATAAGGTACATTCAAGATTTATTAATCTATAGCTTGTGGAACAGGAAGCTCCTGCCTCAGAAACTTAAAAAATATGAGTAATTGGCACAAGGACAAAACCGTGTTTTGATTATATTTGTGTAGGAGTGGTGTATATATGTAATTGCTCCACCCAACAAATTTAGAAGAATAGTGAAGTACTAAAAGTCAGTAACAGACAGACATGGTTGTCATACAGCCAAACAAATATCATCATTGTCTTATTATAGAACAGCTTCTAGTGAGCTAAACCTAAGTGCTTGCTGAGAGAAAATGGTTAATAAAATATCCAAAGATTGATTAACACTTAGATGCAAATAAAAGCAAAGTCCACAAGTAGCTAAGTAGATAGAGAACACACAAAATTATATGTACTGAGATAATGACAGATGATCTTCGTGGTAGGGTGGCTCTTGAAATTCATTATTGTGTTGAAGTTGGTGGGTTTTTCCCCCTCCCTCTTTCAGTTGGCAGAAATCCCAATACAGTTGACAGAAACGTTTACAAATATATTGAAACAAAACTCTTTAACTTTCAGAATCACAGATTCCTCCTTTAAAAGAGTAAGAGGAATAGTCTGTGAGGTCTGTTTCTATGATTCAAGTGTGCTTCTGTTGCCTGGGAATTGTGCACTCTGATGGTATATAATGTCCAAGGCATATGTCTTTGTGATTTTAAATTTCGGAATGAGATTTTCCATTTTATACAGTGTGTTTGATGTTTCATCACATATTATTTTCTCTCATGCTCCAATACTTTTGTTTCAAGTAAGGTAATTCTGAGCTTCCCATCCATGAGAATACAGACTTCAATGATCTATTAGCAGTATGCCTATCAGTTCTAGTATGTGTCAGATATGCTGAAGTGAAGATGATTTGACTGCTCATATGAGATACCACATCCAACCACAATTTAATGCAAAAATATGCAGTGAAACAAAGGAAAGTCACTGTGTTGTTTATAATCCTAGAATTAATGACTAATTATTTTTGCTCAAGCACTAATGTGTTGGTAAATGGAAATAAAAGTAGCATGTGGAGTAAGAACTGACGAAATCATGCCTGTGGAAATATCTGGTTATTGAACCAATAGTTAACCTTCAGTTTTATAGTAAAAGAAGAGGCCAACCTTTGAACTGGACAGAGATACTTTCTATCTTTGCAGACCTTCTCCTTGCTGTTTTCAGAAAATCCTAAAAAGAGGAACTAGGCATGGACTAGAAGTAGTAAACACATCTCAGTTATACACTGTATCCAGTAAGAGCTGGGATATCTGTTTTGTACTCCTTCCCTTGACACAAATATTTGTTGTATGTTGTTGTTGTTGTTGTGATCTTCAGTCCAAACACTGGTTTGATGCAGCTCTCCATGCTACTCTACCTTGTGCAAGCATCTTCATATCTGAGTAACTACTGCAATCTACATCCTTCTGAATCTGCTTACTGTATTCATCTCTTGGTCTCTCTCTTCGATTTTTAGCCCCCCCCCCCTTCCCCCTCTGTGCTTCCCTCCAGGAATAAATTGGTGATCCCTTGATGCCTCAGAATATGCCCTACCAACCAATCCCTTCTTGTAGTCAGGTTGTACCACAGATTTCTTGTCTCCTCAGTTCTATTCAGTACTTCCTCATTAGTTATGTGCTCTACCCATATAATCTTCAGCATTCTTCTGTAGCACCACACTTTGAAAGCTTATATTCTCTTATTGTCTAAACCCTTTATCGTCCGTGTTTCACTTTCATAGGCGGCTAAACTCCATACGAATACTTTCAGAGAGAAATTCCTGACACTTAATTCTATACTTGATGTTAACAAATTTATCTCCTCAGAAATGCTTTTCTTGCCATTGCCAGTCTACATTTTATATTGTCCCTACTTTGACCATCATCAGTTATTTTGCTTCCCAAATAGCAGAACTCATCTACAACTTTAAGTGTCTCATTTCCTAATGTAATTTCCCCAGCATCACCTGATTTAATTTGACTACATTCCATTATTATCGTTTTGCTTTTGTTGATGCTCATCTTATATTCTGTTTTCAAGACACAGTCCATTCCACTCAACTGCCCCTGCAAGTCCTTTGCTGCCTTTGATAGAATTACAATGTCATCGGGAAACCTCAAAGTTTTTATTTCTTCTCCTTGATCTTCAATTCCTACTCCAAATTTTTCTTTTGTTTCCTTTACTGCCTGTTCAATGCACAGATTGAATAACATTGGACATAGGCTACAACTTTGTCTCACTCCCTTCTCAACCACTGCTTCTCTTTCATGCTCCTTGGGTCTTACAACTGCCATCTAGTTTCTGTACAAATTGTAAATAGGCTTTTGCTCCCTGTATTTTACCTGTGCCACCTTTAGACTTTGAAAGAGAGTGTTCCAGTCAACATTGTCAAAAGCTTTCTCTAAGACTACAAATGCAGGTTTGCCTTTTCTTAGCCTATCTTCTAATATAAGTCATAGGGTCAGTATTGCTTCGCATGTTCCTTACATTTCTCTAGAATCCAAACTAATCTCCCCTGAGGTTGGTTTCTACCAGTTTTTCCATTCTTCTTTAAATGATTCATGTTAGTATTTCGCAACTGTGGCTTCTTAAACTGATAGTTTGGTAATTGTCTCACCTGTCAGCACATATTTGCTTTGGAATTGGAATTATTATATTCTTCTTGAAGTCTGTGGGTATTTTGCCTGTCTCACGTCTTTCTCACCAGATGGAAGAATTTTTTGTCATGGCTGGCTCTCTCAAAGTTATCAATAGCTCTGATGGAATGTTGTCTACTCCTGGGGCCTTGTATCAACTTACGTCTTTCAGTGCTTTATCACGTTCTTCACGCAGTATCATATCACCCTTATCATCTTCATTTTCTCCTCTTCCACTTCTATGATATTGCCTTCGAGTACATCTCCCTTGTATAAACCCTGGTGCAAGTCTTTCGTGTTAACGCCACTTCGGTGACTTGCGTGTCGATGAGGATGAAATGATGATGATAAGGACAACACAACACCCAGTCCCTACCAGAGAAAATCTCCGACCCAGCCGGGAATCGAACCCAGGCCGTTAGGTGACAGTCCATTGTGGTGACCACTCAGCTACCAGGGGCAGACATTTTGTGTTTATAAATGTGTCTTCACCTGACCAGAACTCATGTTCCTCCTGCCACCAAACTTCACTAACTCCCACTATAACTAACTTTAACATACCCATTTCGCTTTTTTAATTTTCTAACCTTCCTGCCCGATTAAGGGATCTGACATTTCACACTCCGATCTGCAGAACTTCAGTTTTGTTTCTCCTGATAACAATGTCTTCCTGAATAGTCCCTGCCAGGGGATCCAAATGGGGGGACTTTTTACTTCTGGAATATCTTACCCAAGAGGATGCCATCATCATTTAACCATGCAGTAGAGGTTCATGCCCTCGGGAAAAATTATGGCTGTAATTTCGCCTTGCCTTCAACTGTTCACAGTATCACCACAGCAAGGCTGTTTTAGTTGCTGTTACAAGATCAGATGAGTCAACCATCCAGACTGTAGCTCTGCAACTACTGAAAAGGTTGCTTCCCTTGTTCAGTAACTGCATGATTGCACGTTTGTTTAGCCTCCCAACAAATACCCCTTCGCTGTGCTTTCACCTACGGTATGGCTGTCTGTATCACTGAGGTACACAAGCCTCACCACCAGTGGCAAGGTCCATGGTTGAAGCTGTTGTACGTACATGAACTTTACATATTTCTTGAAGGAGCCTTGTGGATCGGAAATGCCCTTATCACTGGGTTTCTCATAAAACAGTTTACAAAACATTGTACAAGAAAGAAAGAGAATATACAGCACTTCTGTGGCAGCTACTGTGCTACAGCTCTGAGATTGGTACGCCCACTACTCATCCATAGCCTTCAAATTTTTACTGGATTTAGGAGCCAAGAGGGAAAGAAAAAGTGTGCCAATAGTTCACAAAATTAATCTAAAAGAGTGCACAATGAAGAGTACCAGGTTCATTCAGAAGTCCTATACCGTCAGCCAATGTTCTGAATCTCAAAACGATATTACAAGAAGTTACCACTGATGTCAAGAAGAGGAGATTCCTGTTAAAAAACTGGATAGTGCAGTTCTGTTTAATGACTTTGAGATCACTACAAATTTCACTAAAAGGATGAAGATCTGCTAATAGTGAGTGAAATATTTCTGCAGCACAGATATAATTCTGTGTTGTGCATTGAAATGAATTAATGGTTTTAGATAACTTATTTCTAGTTGTGTAGGCATTTATTTCCTTTTTATCCATTTCAGATGGATCAATGAAACATACATCAGTACGATTCATCAATCAACCTGAAATGGTATTTCAATAGTATTTCAATTTATTTTGCACTCTTTCTTTGCTTTTTGTATGTTATTCATATAAGAATGTGATAGGGATAATGTGTCAAAAGAAGAGATAGGAAATGGTGCTTGTGTGCACTGACATATGCATATTTTAACATTTTTTTGAAGCCAATTGCAAACAGCAGTAATGTACTTTTTTAAATACTTGTCACACTATTAATTGTCTTTTATTACTACCAATTTTAATATTAATTCCATCATCATTTGATATCGGCATTCAAAGAAACAAAGCAGGAAATATATAGAAATGCACAAATACTAATCAGTTGTATGTTGGTGATATACAAAGTAATACAAAAATATCAATTGCTAATCACCTATCATAGCATCCATCAAAATGGAATCCATATATGAAGGGCATTCAATAAGTAATGCATCACATTATTTTTCTCAGCCGATTTCAGTTGAAAAAATGTGTTATTTGTTGTTGGACATCATGGAATATTCCTGCTTCACCCCCTATAGTTTAATGAAGTTACAATAGGTGGCAGTGCTAAAGGTAGCCTCTGAAATGAAGATACATTCCAGGAAAAGAGCTGTCATTTAATGTCTTTTGGTGGAAAATCAGTGTATTGCAGATAATCATAGGCTCTAGCAGAGGGTCTACGGAGACCTGGCAGTGAACAAAAGCACAGTGAGTTGTTGGGTGAGGCATCAATCATCATCGAAACAAGGCTACGCAAATCTGTCTGACCTCCCACGTGCGAGCCGACTGCACGCAGCTGTAACTTCTGAAGTGTCTTCATCACCACAAAAATGCAAACAATGTTCTCCTTCTCCGTGACAACGTAAGGTGCCCTACAAGTCTGTGCAACTGAGAGGAGCTCACAAAACTTCAGTATACTATTCTTCTGCATCCACCCAGCTTCTGACTTCCATAAGTTTGGCGCAATAAAGGCTACACTCTGCACCGAATAGTACATGGATGCTGGGGAGGTTATTGATGTAGATGGACATTGGGTATTATGTCGACTAGTAGAATGGTCCCGTGTAAATGTACACACGCTCCCTGTGAGGTGGTGTAAGGTCGCAAAATTGTGCAGGATTATGTTGAAAAATAGGATTGTGTAGCCAAAGAGTGGGACATAATATGATGTATTAGAATCCTGAATAAAACCAGGTTGCTTTCAGAAAAAAGTGTATTGCATTATTTATTGAACGCCCGTTGTCATACTTGTCTCATCTACATTGTAACACACATACATAAACCCACCTGGTATCTTAGCACAAGAGAGGATGTGATCCATTATAAATTACAGTAATGACTGATCATCAGCTAATTGTACACGCGTCAGAGAATATAAAACGCAAGGTGTTTTACTTCATGTATTCAGTATTCAAAATTGTTACACATTTCATATGTTCATTGGTGTTACACATAATTACAGAATAAAAGCTTACAATAGATTACAAGTCGGTAGTAAAATTAAAAAAAAAAATAGTAATAATTCAGAATCAATGTAAGATTAATATAGAAAAGTATATAGGTGTGGTTAATATATATATATATATATATATATATATATATATATATATATATATATATATATATATATATATATATATATACACACACATGTGAATTAATTACACAGAAGTACATGCTTTTCATGACATTCAGTGTCAATGGGACAAAACAAGGAATAACTGTAAAATAAAAAACAAAGAATAAGCACAATATAGCACGTAACCATGGAACTCCCATACAGTGTGCATCACTGTACCACAATGTGTGTGTATGCTATGGAATAAAAAGTATCCAAACATCCCCAAAAGCATACGTTTTTCATATTAGGTGCATTGTGCTGCCACCTGTTGCCAAGTACTCCATATCAGCGACCTCCGTAGTCATTAGACAACGTGAGAGAGCAGAATGGGATGCTCTGCGGAACTCACGGACGACTTCAAATGTGGTCAGGTGATTGGGTGTCACTTGTGTCATACATCTGTATGTGAAATTTCCATACTCCTAAACATCTCTAGGTCCACTGTCTTTGATGTGATAGTAGAGTGGAAATGTGAAGGGACACATACAGCACAAAAGCGTACAGGCTGACCTCGTCTGTTAACTGACAGTTGAAGTGGGTCATATGTATAATAGGCAGACATCTATCTAGACCATCACACAGGAATTCTAAACTGCATCAGGATCCACTGCAAGTACTATGACAATTAGGTGGGAGGTGAGAAAACTTGGATTTCATGGACGAGCACAGCTGCCCATAAGCCACACATCTTGCCGGTAAATGCCAAACGACACCTCGCTTGGTGTAAGGAGCATAAATATTGGGTGATCGAACAGTCGAAAAACGTTGTGTGAATGACAAATCATGGTACACAATGTGGCAGTACAATGACAGGGTGTGCATATGGCGAGTGCCCGGTGAACGTCATCTGCCAGCATGTGCAGTTCCAACTGTAAAATTCAGAGGTGGTGGTGTTATGGTGTGGTTGTGTTTTTCGTGGAGGGGGCTTGCATCCCTTGTTGTTTTGCGTGGCACTATCACAGCACATGCCTACATTGATATTTTAAGCACCTTCTTCCTTTCCACTGTTGAAGAGCAATTCAGGGATGGCGATTGCATTTTTCAACATGATCAAGCACTTGTTCATAATGCACAGCCTGTGGCGGAGTGGTTACACGACAATAACATCTGTGTAGTGGACTGACCTCCACAGAGTCCTGACTTGAATCCTATAGAACATCTCTGGGATGTTTTGGAATGCCGACTTCGTGCCAGGCCTCACTGACCAACATTGATACCTCTCGTCAGTGCAGCACTCCGTGAAGAATGGGCTGCCATTCCCCAAGAAACCTTCTAGCACCTGATTGAATGTATGCCTGTGAGAGTGGAAGCTGTCATCAAGGCTAAGGGTGGGTCAACACCATATTGAATTCCAGCATTACCAATGGAGGGCACCACGAACTTGTAAGTCGTTTTTAGCCAGGTGTCCAGATACTTTCGATCACATAGTGTATATATAGTGGGACGGACACACACACACACACACACACACACACACACACACACACACACCTCCCCCACTCCCATGAATGTCAGCGATATTTCTCTTTCTCGTTAAATGTGACTTGCTGTCCAGATCGCGTTCTCACACCTTTCTTGAAACTCTGGAGCTTCTCCTTGGGATTGGCATGTTGTTCTAGCTGTGGGGTGGTAGGCCTGCTGATGTTTCCTGCATGGCAGCATGCGATGTTTGTCGAGGCTCCTATGTAGCTTGTCATGGGGAAGGATCTTTAGTTGCTGCCTGTCCCTTCTTCGTGTTTCTTGATGTCAGTTCTTTTTTCTTTTGGCTGTGAATCTTTAAATGCTAATTTGATATGGTCAAGTACAACAGTGTTAGGTTGTCATGGATCTCGATTTAGAAACTGTCATTGCCTCGACTGATTACTGTACATGGAGCTTCATAGGGGTGTTGCAGTGGTCCGCGTACCACATCATTGTGCAATAGCACTTGAAAACAGATTGCTAAATCCGCAAAGACAAATGTGCAGCGTCGTGTTTGTTCCCAAGATTGTACTGGACAAAACTGACATGTGGGATAGCAAATTAGGGCCTGAAAGAGTTAAGCCTCAAATTGGCTTCCTTGATCTGTCATTATGCTCAACAGTACACCAAAATGCGCAATCCGTCCATTGAAAAATGTTTTCGCCACAATGTCTTTAGTGATGTTTGCCATCTTGACATCTTGAGTATCTGTCAGCAATTGTAAGCCAGTAACTGCAGCCTTCAGACATTAATTGTGGGCCTACAAAATCCATGTGGACATTGTCAAATCACCGGTTAGACAGTATAAATGTACCTAGTGGTGCATTGACACAAGGGGACTAATGACCTCAGCAGTTGAGTCCCATAGTGCTCAGAGCCATTTGCATTGACACACAGTGTGATTTTGTTCTTTACACAGGCCATGCATTGTTGGGTATATGATTAGCAGTCAGTGTTCATGCTGGGCCAGATGAAAGATTGTTTAACCGCCTTTGTGGTTCATCACTCTAGGATGTGCTAGATTGTGCAATGAAGCGATTGCCTGGGCTTGAAATAGCTGCACAACAAATGGCTGAGGCTTTAGCTTGGTAACATCTTAGTATAACTCCATGTTAGTACATGGTATTGTCACTTTTTGTAGTTGGAAATCTGATTGTTGCACAAGCCATGTATGCAGCTCCTCATCCATGCCATGACATCAAATTCAATAGCTGCAGCTCAATTACATCCATTGCCTCAATATGTTAAGTTTGTCTTGCATGTAGATGATGATGGTTGTAAATTGGCCAATGTAGTCAATATGCCTCAGTTGTCTTGGCATTGTCTTTCTTGGCTTCACTTTGAAGGCATATGTTAACGGCTTATAGTCCATAAGGATACTGAAATGGTGGCCTTCCAAAGAATGCTTGAATTTTTTTACTGCAGTGTAGGCTGTGTACAGCTGACAATCATACATCGCCAACTTCTGCTGTGAGGGTGACAGCTTTTGACTAAAGAAAGCGAGTGGATTATCCTCTTCTGTAACACTGCTCCAGCTATGTTAGCAGAAGAATCGACTATTAATGCTAACAGTGTGTTTGCTTCAGGGTGTGCTAGTAGAGCTGCATCTGCTAGTGCTGTTTTGATAGCACCAAAGACAGACTCTGCCTCGTGTGTCCATTGCAGTCTGTTGTTTGGTCAATGTGCACCCTTTAGGAGTTATTCAGTGGTGCTATTATTGATACATGATGTGACGAAAACTGCTGGTAGAAATTTATTACACCAAGATAACATCGCAACTGCTGACTTGTAACCAGCTGTGAGTATTCACATATGGCTTCCACCTTGTCTTGTGGTGGTCAGATGCCATGTGCATCCCCTGTGTAGCCAAAAAAGTGGACTTCTTGATGCCAAAAATATGTTTTGATGCATTCACTGTTAGTCCTTTTGTATCCAAATATTCAAACAACTTTGTCAACTGCTGTGTGTGTTCCTTTTCAGATGTAGATGTAATGAACATATTGTCTCTATCTATACATAACAAAATTCTGGATCACATGTTATTTTGTCCATGAATCACTGAACAGTCTGTGCTGCATTACAAAGCCCAAATGGCATTTGTTTGAACTCAAACAAAGAAAACAATGTGGTGACAGCCATGTTAGGAATGTCTTTAGGAATCTGATAGTTAGGGACTGGAAAATGTAGCATGTATTTTTGGTAAAATTCACATCTATTTTTCGCAAATTTTGCATCTATTTTTGTCGAACTTCTCATCTATTTTCTTTGATAGTATATGATTAGACGCACAAATTTAAAATGTTGTCACACTACATGAGTGAAGACAAACAAATTATTAGTTCTTTGAAATATACTGCTAAAAAAAGTTCTGATTTGGAACTTTTGTTGGAATGTTTGCTTTTGCAAAAACTTGAACACCTTTTTCTTCAGAAATGGCATTTCTTTTCTTTGTTTGGGTGCATTTAAGCTATCAAATATGATTGTTCTATTGAAAAGCAGAAGCTTCTTCCCACCAGTTAATTAAATGCGTCTCCGGTATAAGGTATTTCTGGACATTATTTGTCTTGTCCTGCCCATTTTGAAGATTTAAAAAATCTAAAGACTACTAATTTCAATCTTTTGTAGGCACTCATAGTCCTACGACCCATGCTTGTCAACGCTACAGTTAGAACTTGTCAACATTTACTGTTGAAGTAGAACCAAATGTACGACAACTCAATGTTAATGTTAGGGGAAGAATTTCGGAGCCATCAAAAAATGTTAGATTTTGTTTTCCAATCACTTTAGCGCAGAGGGTGGGCGCCATAGGCTGTAGTCGCAGATGGCCATGAGCGTAAACAAGACTAGAATTTTGACCGTCACAGGGGAAGGAGCAGTGCGGGGAAACAGGCCCCGCCTCCATTTCGCTGGGCAGCAGCCTCCAGCAGAACTAACTCATTGTCATAGGGATCACCAATCTCTTCTGGTGTTGTAAGGGTCAAAATCGAAATCCATGATGGACCAGAATTAGTGGTTTCACTTATTTTGAAATAAGAAGAGAAATCAATGAGAAACACACAACACAAAGCATTTTGCAACGGCTACCGCGCAATTGCTGGTTGAAGTTAGTGCGCATTGTTAACAAAGTAGTTCAGGCAGTGTTCAACGCAACTACAGTTCAAAACATCTGCCTCCTAATATGTAATGTTAAAACTGCCCGTATCATACTACCTTTCGAGCTTTAGCTAACAAATAATAGTAAGTGTTTCTTTCTTTTAAAATGCTAGGTCCCATAACTAGTACTATGTTGCATTATGGATGTGGATCTTAAATAGACCACCGAGCGAGGTGGCGCAGTGGTTAGCACACTGGACTCGCATTCGGGAGGACGACGGTTCAATCCCGTCTCCAGCCATCCTGATTTAGGTTTTCCGTGATTTCCCTAAATCGCTTCAGGCAAATGCCGGGGTGGTTCCTTGGAAAGGGCACGGCCGAATTCCTTCCCCATCCTTCCCCCACCCAAGCTTGCTCTCCGTCTCTAATGACCTCGCTGTCGACGGGATGTTAAACACTAATCTCCTCCTCCTCCTCTTAAATAGACCATTTAACTGTTCACAATTGGCGTGGCACCAGGTCATTGAGGGCATTGATACATTGTTGCATTCATACACTTTATTTTGCAAGTAGTCTCCTGCGCAAATTATCTTTCCAAATTGGGATTCGCCAGATTATGTAAAATGCCATAACTGATAACGTTTTTGACATTGTATGCATAAAATAAAGCTATTTCAAACTGTCTCTGATAAATAGCTCATCTGGATACAATTCGCTATGAAACAGCACCTATTAAGTTATTTCGGGTTTTAGCGTTTTGAGGCAGAATTCACATCTGTTTCGCATTTATTGCAAAATGGAAATTTTTCCTGGCCCGTACTGATAGTATACTCTGACCAAATCTATTGTTGAAAAAATTGTTTTGCCTTGTACTCCGGCAGAGAAATCCTCTGTATGTGGCCCAGGATATCTGCTCAGAATGGTTCTCGCATTCAGTCGCTGGTAATCACCGTAAAGGTGCCAACCATTGTCCTTTTTGGGTACCCTGTGAAGCCGCTACTTCAAGAACAGCAGATATGTTCAGCTGACATGCTATGGAACTCTTGTGTGATAATTTGTAATTTATCCAATGCTAAACTTTGAGAGCGTGCATAAGTTGATGGTAGTGAGGACACAATGAATTGCGAAGTGTTTGACAGGTGGTAATATTATTGATTGCCTGGTGATCTCCGGGAAACTTGTTAGTAGTCGTGTATATTTCATGTCCCCAGTTATCGCTTAATTGCTGCTGACATAGGTTAGGTACCAGATTGTAGAACACGAAGAAGTCTTCTGCTAGTATGGGGCGTGACGCTGTGATCATACTGCCACTCAAAGGTACGCCAGAGTCCAAGGTTGAGTAGTAAAGTGACGTGTCCATATGTCATAATCTTTGTAGCATTTGCAGCATACAGTCAACCATCGTCATGGCTGCAACATGGTAACTTTATTGCAGAATGCTCTGGTATTTCTGCTCTGGTGCCTATCAGGTACTGCACTTTTGAGTTCTGGTCCGTAATAAACAAACATGTGTTGCCAGGTGGATATGGTTGCAGCTGCTACTGTATGCATCATGATTTGCTGTACACAGTGATGTACCCTTCCATATATCCTCACCAAATTTTCTGTGGTACAAAATATGTTGTGTGCCACTGGTGAAAGAATTCAACTTCTTGATCATGAACTTGTGCATTGCCTTTTCTGTGCTTTTTGTAGAACGTTCACTTGTACTGTAAGCTTAGCTAGTTGAGACAGTAGTGACAACAAAGTCTCTGAGGTTGAGCTATCTTGTGCATTAACCATCATCACGATCAGCTGTTTGTGCTATGCATTCAAATCTCCAGGACATGCTGTTAAAATCTTCTGGTAGTTGGGATAGCCATATATTGTGTAACACATCATCACTGACAGTATTACTTGCAAGAGTACGCAGACGACAAAGCAATTGTGATGGAGCTCTGTTACCTAATTCGGCTGTTTGTTGAAGCTTTTCCAGATACAGTGAAACCTTTGTTTTACATTTTTGTGCAGTCCAGATTTAAAAACCGCGAAGTTGAAAAAAATGCAGAATTGAGGAAAACATTAAAACCCTTCAAAGTATTACCTAAAACACATGTAATTGGCATATATGATTAAAAATTGCAGTCCTCTCCAATACTTTGAATAAATCTAAATGAAGGAAATTAAATGTAGAGTGCAATGTTTATATGGTAATTTGTGGTGATGAATTTCATCAGTTTTTAAAATATCACAGATTTGTAACAACAAGTAGAAAATCGTCACAAAATTGAAGAAGGCATCTGGGTACAAGGCAATTGAGCTATTTTCCAGCATGGTATTCCACAAATTATACGTTCAAAACTCACATTTTTGACAGATCTTCCTTTGTGCTCACCCAGAAAAAATCAAAAATTGATTAATGTGTTGAATAAACCAAAAACATCCCAAAAGCTAAGTGGTTAAGCCATAGGCATAAATGCGGACATCTGCTTAATGATGTACTTTGTCTCCATTGCTGTTATTGTTTGATGCTTTTCTTATCAGCTGCACTTCATATGCTCACCACCATTTAAATGTTATTTTAGGCTTGATGAGAGAAACAGAGATGTGAAAAAATGAGTTTGATTCCTGAATTGACATTACAGGATTATTAGAAGTCGGCTCAGTGAATTTCTGAACACTATGTAAAACGTAAATTTGAAACAAAGCTCAGGTGCTACAGTTTTGCTTCATGACCTCTATCACTGCTACCAATCTTTACAATTTCCATTGTGTAGCGCAAAATGTATACATGAGGTGCATGTAATTGTTCAAACTGTATCGAGCCGGATTTGAAAAAAAAAAAATCTTTAAAATGTGCTGTCGCAAAACCCTTGTTCTATTTCCGTGTGACACCTCTGTCTAAGCATATCAGTTGCACGAAAAGTTTATTTTCAGCTCTTCACAAAATGCATTCACCCCTACCAGCACTCCTGTCACTGAAGGGCCACTCACTCTTTCCACACATCCAGTAGGTGAGCTTATTTTACGTATGTAAGTGTGGAGTGGTTGCTGGTCTGGCTATTGGGTGACTTAACAAGATGCCAGCCAATAAAAGTTCACTAGCCAGAAATGGGCGACATATCCTCGATGATGACAGAGCGTATTTTTTGAGTCTCAGTATTTGAACATAAAAAGTTGACAATTGATATTGTTGCTGAATACAGTACACTGGAAATACTAAAAAAGATGAGACAGAGTTATAAGTGGCACAAGGAAAGGTTGTGGCTGGTCCCCTTCATCACATATTGGCCTGGTCCAGAACATTTCGCTTTCACTGTCTTTTTTTTTCTATTACCGCTGCAACCTAGCAGTAGTTGTATCATAATTGCGCGGTGAAACTAAATTTTGCAAGTTGTGTTGGCAACACTGAACATCGATTATGTCAGCATTTCCTCTCTCATATCTGTCCTCTGCAGAACGATCTAACATATTCCCATAACTCTGCCACCATCCATGGTGTGAATAATCTGTCTGTTGTGCAACTTATAACTCGTTCAGTCACATCAAATGTCAATAGGAAGAAATGGGATGAAGTCAAGCAAGACATCAAGTAAAAACTTAGAATCAAGGTAAACCCTACTAGGAAGAAATGTAAAATCAGGGAATGTTTAACATTGATCTTATGGGTTTTTCACAGGGGCTACGAATTGATGGTGTAGAATTTTGAAAAACATAAAATTGGAGACTGTGAAATCAAAGTTCCACTTTATTTAACTTCAGACTGTTGTGGTCACATAACCAATGCTTTCGTGATAGCAGCATATTGTTTGGTTCCCAGAGGCGTAAGATATTCTGTTATCGCAGTTAACGTTTAACTGTATTTCGTTTTATCTATCTGTGCTAAGATGAATTGGCACTCTAATTAAATGAACCGGGAAGGGGTTATGCTGCCAGAAAGGGGGTGATTTGATTGTAATCCTGCTGATAACTCCATTACTTGAGGCTGGCTTCGTAGGCATTGGTGAGGAATTCATCTTTGTGCTGAACAAAAAAATCAATGCAGCTTATGCATAAGTAACAGTCTTAGTTTTGATGTGGCATGGAATGCTGAAGCTGGTGCAGAAGGACTGTTATGCATGATCACATCATGAAAAGATTTATTTCCCCATGTAAAATAATTACACAGAAGTATGAAATTTGCATTGTGTTCAGTGTCAATGAGACAAAACAAGGAGTAACTACATAATCAAAAACAAAGAACAAGCACAATGCAGCATGGAACCATAGACTTCTCGTACAGTCTACATCACTGTACCGTGGAGTGCATATAATGGGAGTCACTGCATAGGTATGCCTGTCAGTGTTGACATGAATTTTTACTTTTTGAAATGTATTTTTGCTGGTTTATTTATTTTCTGTGTCTTGTGTTTATTTGATTTGTCTTCAGTGTCAGTGCGTTTCAGTTAGTGTGTTATATGTTTTGCAAGTAATGTTTCATGTGTTACCACAGGGCTCTATAGATGTGAAGATGTTTTCTCGTCCTCACAGTCTTGCATTGCTAGCACAGTTTGCACTGCAGGCTTATGTAGCTGTTTCCCGCAACAAGAAAGCTCATGGCCTACCCATGGTTGCCTCAGCCCCTCTTGATCCATCAGAAGGGACATGTCTTGTTGTTGGTGTTCCTCCGGTTTCAGAGGATTCACCTAAGAAGTAAGTATAAAATTTAAATATTTCAGTTATGCATGTTTTCCTGAATAAACTTGTGTGGAATGACAATGCACACAAAGTTTAAGCATTCACATTATTAAGAAATGTTCTAGTTCAGACTTGGCAGACTTATTGAGAAAAGGAGACTTTATTTACAGTACGAAAATTTCTGTGTTCCTCACATTTAGTCTGTAAGGATTACAGCTAGTGGAAATAAGTGATTCTCTTTCATATGTTCTAGTAAGTTTGAAATAAAAACTTTCAAATGTAGTGTCTGATAACTGCTTTTGTATATTTATTGAATTAATCATTCTAAATCCGGGCTTGGGACCGGCAATGGCGGAGTTAGAATGATTAATTCAATAAACACCTCAGGGTGTTATGAAGATTGGAGATACTCACACGCTCTTTAACAGCAATGAGCTAAGCCCAGCCTGGACTTCTGGAGTTGGTTTTGCTGTACACAATAAAATGATATCGGCTGTCAACAAATGGTCTCCTGTAAACGACCGAATCTGTTGGATGATTTTACACGCTAAACCATATAAGATCTGCCTAGTCAACTGTCATGCCCCATCAGAGGATGCCGATGAAGAAACAAAGAATAACTTCTATCTAGAACTAGAGAATGTAGTAGACAAACTCCCAAGACACTCAATTCAGTTGATAATGGGAGACTTCAATGCCCAAGTGGGAAGAGAAGTGCAGTATCGTCCAACGATAGGGCCTGATAGTATCCATGAAACAAGCAACGAGAATGGTATCAAATTAATTAACCTTGCCGATACAAGGAGAATGATCGTTAGAAGCACATACTTCCCCCGCAAAGCAGTGCATAAAGTAACCTGGATATCCCCAGATGGAAGTACGATGAACCAGATCGATCACGTTCTTGTTGACCGAAGACATCATTGTAGTGTCGAGCATGTAAGATCCTTTCGCGGGGCAGATATGAATTCAGACCATTTCTTAGTGGTAGTCAAACTACGTCTGAAACTTTCAACCATGTGGAGAAGAAATTCTGAAATGATGGTCCGCTTCGACAAGAATAAGTTGAAAGATGTAGAAGTGAGACAGCGCTATCAAGAAAAAATTGCAGAACATCTCACAATAACAGAGAACCCTACCAGTGTGGAGAACGCATGGATGCTGCTGAGGAATGCAGTGTTAGAAAGTGCAAATGAAGAACTAGTTTGCGATGCAAAACGAAGAAGTAAACCTTGGTTCGATGAACAATGTCGAGAATCTGTTGAGATTAGATCAGCGAAGAGGATAAAATGGCTACAGCAACTCTCGGAAGAAGCAAGGGTAGCTTACTACGAAGCGAGGCGTAACACGGACCAACTCATGAGAAAGAAGAAACGGGACCACCACAAAAGTCTGTTGATTGCAGTCGAAGAAGCAAAGTCGTCACGCTCGTTTTTCCAGGCCTCAAGATTCGCCAGAGGCGCATACAGACAACGTACATTGGTCCTAACGAATGAGACGGGTGAAGTTGTACCGCCAGAAGAGCAAGCAACCCTATTTAAAAAACATTTTGAAAACCTATTGAATCCCGACAACCCACCAGTAGGGACAACACAGACGGATGCCCGTTTTGACAGAGTTGAAGTCCCTGAACCATCTGAGGAAGAAATCAGTGCTGCCCTAAAAGCACTCAAGAACAACAAGGCTCCAGGAGGTAGTGGTATCACAGCTGAGATGCTTCGCTTGGGAGGGGAAACACTGGTGGGTGCTTTGAAACGATTAATTTCTACCATCTGGGAAGCAGAAGTTATTCCTGAGGAATGGAAGGGAGCAATCATATGTCCCATATTCAAGAAGGGAGATGCTACTCATGTATCCAACTACCGAGGGATTTCGTTACTTGAAATTGGCTACAAAGTTTTTACAACACTGCTACTAAACCGCATGAAACCACTGGCTGAAGGAATTGTAGGGACCTATCAATGTGGGTTCGTTGCTGGACGATCGACAATTGATCACATATTTACTCTGAGGCAGTTGATAGAAAAATTCTACGAATTCAATAAGGATCTACACCTCATCTTCATCGATTTTCGACAAGCTTATGACAGCATTGACCGCGCCACGTTATGGGAAACGTTAGAGGAACTTGGCATCCCATCAAAATACATCTGCTTAATTGCTGCTTGCTACTCTCAGTCTACGGCCCAAGTGCGGTTTGGTAATCAACTATCACCATCATTCAGTATACAAAATGGATTGAGACAAGGAGATCCATTGGCGCCAATATTATTCAATTTGGCCCTGGAAAAAGTAAGCCGTGACACTTGTCGAACCAGAGAGATGGAGATGGTGGGAGCAGACACAATCTTGGCATTTGCTGATGATGTTGTGATCCTTGGCGACACTCTAGAGCAAGTACGCAGGGATACTTCCCGATTCCTCCACAATGCAGAGAAAATTGGGCTGGTGGTGAACGAGGAAAAAACTAAATATCTTGTTGTATCACGCCGCCGAGATCTCCCTCCTTCCATTGATGTCGACAGGCATACCTTCGAACGAGTTGAAGAGTTCAAGTACCTGGGCTCCATACTAACAAATAGAAGTGAAGTAACGAAAGAAGTACAGCAACGTATAACAAATGCTAATCGCATGTTCTTTAGCCTGAACAATCTTTTCAGATCTCGGCTGATATCGCAGAAGAACAAGATCCACCTATACACGACACTGGTGAGACCAGTACTTTTATACGGCTGTGAAACTTGGGCAACATCAGCAACAGCAGAAGAAGCAATATGTGCATTTGAAAGGAAGGTACTTCGGAAGATATATGGACCCATCTACAATGCCATGGAAGGTAAATGGGAACGAAGAAAAAAAGAAGATTTATACCAGCGGTATGGAAAGCCACACATTGGACGAATATTGGCGCAGAAGAGACTCCAATGGTTTGGCCACATCCTACGGGCAGACGGATCCCTTCCAAACAGAGTCCTCCACTCTCAACCCACAGGAAAACGCCCTAGAGGACGCCCAAGAACTCGATGGAAGGATAGGATAACAACGATCCTGAAAGAAGTGGAACCAGCAGCCGTGGAGGAGGACGCCAACGACCGGATGAGATGGACTGCCATCTGCAACAGCTCCCTCCTCTCGTGTAATTGACAGACACTGCGTGTGTGTTTTTTTGTTTTTTTTGTTTCTGTAATGTATCCCTCTTGCCTTTTAAACCTTTGATTGAATGCCCTGTTTATTTTTTCGTTTTTTTTTCTTTAAGCTGTAATGTACATATGTAACTTTTACTACTGTATAGAGTACTTTTGTAAGTCTTTTTGTCTTTACTTTTCCTTTTGTTCTTCTTGCTGTAGGCCTTAAAGGCCCGATAAGGCAATAAATGATGATGATGAAATGATGATGATTGAATTAATCATGAAAATGTGACATGTTTCTTATGTGAGAATATTGTTTTTACTTTTGTTGAGTGAGCTTCTTGTTAGTGCTTTGTTTTGGCCTGCTGTGAACCACACTATTTCTGCTCTGTCTTTGCTTGAGCTTTAAAGCACATCCATTGGTGTATTAACATTATTATTATTATTATTATTATTATTTTACAGAGAATGTACATAATACATTATTAAACTTCATTCTCTATTACTTGCAGAGAATTGCACTTTAATAATGTAATTAGCCAATTTTCTGTAGTACATTATTATAAACAATTACGTTTTTTGTCTTTGTGTTTCCGATTAAGCACTGAGCTGCTTGTTCTTCAGCATTTATAGTGTGACTAATAATAGATGTGTTTCCGGTTATCCAACCATATTAATGATTCCATTCATTTGCACAATATTGGATACATCGATTCTTTGCCTCACATGTGGCTAAAATTTGATTAAGAAAAACATTGATGGTTGTTAATACATTTAGAATATCTTAAAGTTTCATTTAACATAACGTAGTAATAATATATCTAATATGTAAGTAGGACCTACTTCCAAGAGCTTAACACTACCAGTGCACATTTGCTAAGGTTTCGGACCAATCATCACATTTGTGTTTGTTTAAAGCAGCTTTATTCTTATGATGAACAGAGTATAGCAACTGCTCAAAATTACGACTGTCAAACTGAATGTATACTTTACAGGAGTGCGTAAAGCGGTGACACTCTCTCTCAGATTCTCCACCATATATTTCCTTTTCAGTTTATAATGGAGTTCCATATTTCAATGATCACAGATTTCTTATCTACAAGTGCTCAGTTTAAGGTTGTTTACTATTTGTATAATTTTGGTTTAAAGATTTAGGCTACTCTTTATATATTATATTGAGTGGCAGTCAATGTGTGGGGCCTTTAAAAAGAGTACAAGGGTTATTCAATAATTAAACAGACAAATGAACGAAGTAAGTCTAACAATTAAGTTCCATTTGCATTTCTGTCAGCAGCAGTGCTGCAATTGCAGTTCAGTACATGTGCGAATAGATACTTCGAGTCGTGGAGCAGGAGAGAACTCCATATTGAGTTTCCTGCATGTTTTTATACTGTATAGTGCTTGTTTAGAATGGCAAAGTTGATTGAAACTCCCATCACTCGTGAGATTAGACCTGTAATCCATTTTCTCAATGTGAAGAACACTAAACCAGTTGGCATTCATTGGCAGATTGGTGAGCTTTAAGGAGAAAATGCTGTGAGTGCTTCAGTGGTGGTGATGAAGTTGATCAAGTGCATGATGACAGATGAAGTGGACATCTATGTTTGGTTAATGAAGAGCTGGTTCATGCCATTTAAGAATTTGTAGAGGAAAGCCTTAAATTTACAGAATTTGATTGTTCTAAAACCTAACCACAAATTTCAGGATTGCTTTTTCTTGAAATTGTTCCCAAAAAACTGAATTTTTGAAAACTGTGTGCTCATCGGGTTCCAAAAACTCACAAAATACAGCAGCTGGGCAATGCTTTTGGTGTTTTGACACATTACAATAAAGATAGTGGTGATTTTCAAAGCAAGATAATGACTGAGGATGACACTGGGGTTAGAAGTTGTCTAATGTCAAGTCATTTGTCCCCATTCTGTTTGCAAGTGGAACAGGAAAGGAAGTGACCAATAGTGGTACAAAGTACGGTCTGCCATGCACCGTACAATGTCTTGTGGAATATACAGGATGATTCAGCTGCCCCTATCTACAGGTTGTTTGCAACATGCAATGTATTCAAAAAACACTTCCTATGTGCAGACTTTTAGTCCTACAGAAAAACTGAACAGGACCTATTTGTAGGGAATTTAATGTAGTTAAATTTTGTACTGGTATATGTCTTCAATGGATGCTATGGGTTTTGAGTTGAAGAACAACATACAAAAGTGGCTTTCAAATGCGTTCTTCTTCAATAACTTGAAAACTGAGTGTCCAGTGAAGATGTATCCCAGTACAAAATAATTTAGATACTCTAAATTTACTATAAAAAGATACTGGTTTTTTTTTTCATAGGACTAAATGTTTGCATGTAGCAAGAGAGAGAACATGAAAATGTCGCATTTGGTTTTTGGAGGTGTTGCGGTTGCATAAAACCCTTAGGTAAAGCAGATGAATCATCCAGCATATATAGATGTAGGTTTATGAAACTCCTCAATTTTGCCAAGCCTTGACATCTTGAAAAATCATGTTAAGTGTCTTTTGGGATAGACATGGCATTCTAACGGTGCATTTTTACCCCTAGGTGAAACAATCAGCGGGAAGATTTACTGTAAGACATGTGTAAAACTATATCATGCAATACAAAGTAAACACCACTGAGAGCCCACTAATGGTATTGTTTTCATTCATGACATGCCAAACAAATCATAACAACTCATACTGAAGTACTGGAACCAATTGGACTGACCTTCGTACCACTCTTGCCCCTAATGATTTCCATCTTTTTTGCACCTGGAAACATTCTTTGTGGTCAAAAATTCAACAATAATTATCGGTTCAAAGAACATGTTACAATGTGCTCGAAAACACAGGCAGCAGCATTCTGTGAGAAAAGCATCCAAAAATTTATGCCATGCTATTACAAGTACATACAAAATGGTGAGAGATCTGTAGGAAGGTAGATTAAGATTTGTAGTTCCTCATTTACCATGGCAGGAAAATACTTGGTCTTGGTTGAGAACAAAGTCAAGCCTGCACTAAAGAGGAAAAGCAAGCTGATGCTTGAATCCAATGCTCGTTCTCGTGTGGTACATTAATGCCAGCAGCTATTGACAAGGTTGGTTGGGGGCTCGTACCTCATCCTTATTGCACTCCTCACCTTTTCTCTCTATGGATTTTTATTTGTTTCGTCTGATGAAAGGAGCTTTGCATCACATCAACCTCAACAGCAATGAAAAGGTAATGAAAGAGAAAATATTAAATTTTCTTTGAGATAAAGGTAAAGAATTCTGTACTGAAAGGCTAAGAAAACAGGACTAGTTTATAGAAAATGTGCAGGGGGGGGGGGGGGGGGGGCGCATGCTTGAATAAAAAGAAAATTGCATCGATATCTAATAATAAACCACTTTTGCTGTACAGCTATTTGTTTGTATAATTATTGAATTGCGCTCATATTTGCATTACAATTCAGAAGTTATTCAGTTTACAAAGGCTGATGAAATGAGACTTTGTCTCTAGTATTTATTTAATACTAGCCATTTTAAATATGTTAATATTTTGTGGTCTCTGAGACATTTGATCTTCAGTTGTTGAAGTGTACATTGTGGCACAGACAAATGTATCAGTGTCATAGAAAGCATTTTTATCGTGGTTTGGATGTAACATTGAGATCGTGTTTGTGTATGAATCGACAGCCTTGATGTATTTCATGAAAGAAAACAATCTCATTTTTGGGCTGTAAATTTGCTTTTATTTGTTGTACTATTGGCCAATTTATACTAACTGCTGAATAGTGAAATGCTTAACTTGTATGACATTTTGAATCATTAAAACCTCATAAATGAAAAGTTACAAATTTGACATAAGGTACCTGCAGGCAGAATGCACCATGTTGCACGAAGTTGATGTGCAGATCAATTTCAGTCCACATGTAGAGCCACACATCTGTGTTACTGTGCTTTGTATCAAAGAGGATTGAATAATTTATGAATGTAAATAACTGAATCAACATTTATGTTATTACCTTATGGCTCTATGTTGTTCACCACTGACGAAGATGTGCAGCTCCATACGACCAATCAGGATGATGCCTCTCCATACCATGACACATCACCACCCAACCGGTCACTTTCCGTGATGTTCCTGTGGTTGTATAGGCTACCAGGTTCTCTGCAGTGTAATGTGGAGTGAGAATCATTTTACAAACTGAAGCGGGTTTCATCTGTGAAGAGCATATTCCTTCGTTCATCCATGATCTGATTTTGATCTTGCCGACTCCTCAATACATGGGCCTGTCCCTGTGCTGGAGTGATCAGGATGCATACAGCAGGATGTTTATCAAACAGCTCTGCTGTTCTGAGTCTCCGTTACACAGTTTGTCAGAAAAACACCAACTGCTGAGGCAGCTGCAAGCTCTGCAGCCAATTGTTTTGCAGGTGTACTGCAATTTCATTAGGCCGTTATGGCCAGATATTGGCCCTGTTGTGCTGTGATTATTCGTGTTGACTTGTTATTGGCCTATGAGCAACATCTCCTGAATCGCAAAACAGGGACACTTCGTAGTGCATCCAAGGGTACCGAGTAGTGGTCTGTGTCTGCCCTACTTCCTGGTTACAGAGTGTATTCTCCCCTGCTAAACAGGGTCCAAATACATTTTTTGTGGCATTACAATCTCAGATTCACCAACTCTGCTCACTATGAACAGACAAACAAGACTGAGACATTAAGTTGTCTCATGCACTGTTTGTGTTAACTCTCTGTTATAAAAGTATTCATACCACAGAGTTCTTCTTTCCTACACTGAGTTAACAAATAGGGTTAGTAGGTAAGCATGTGCAGTGTGGTGGGTGATTCCTCACGTTTCCCCTTTTCATTTTCATGCTTTCGCGATTATGCTTAACTTTTCGATACTACTGTATTAACTTTGAGTATTTGTTTGACACAAGTGAAGACAGCTAATTATGGCTTCAGTCTGTAAGTCAATATAATCAGTGTATTACTTGAAGTTCACACATAACATTATGACATAGCAAATGGACATTGACTTCATCCTCAAGTTATGCTACATGTGGATCTTACACATATTTTACTTTCTGTTTCTGTCTTATTCAATACAGAACATACTCAAAAATAAAGATGATGTGACCTACCAAACGAAAGCGCCGGCATGTCGATAGACACACAAACAAACACAAACATACACACAAAGTTCAAGCTTTCGCAACCAATGGTTGCTTCGTCAGGAAAGAGGGAACGAGAGGGAAAAACGAAAGGATGTGGGTTTTAAGGGAGAGGGTAAGGAGTCAGTCCAATCCCGGGAGCGGAAAGACTTACCTTAGGGGGAAAAAAGGACAGGTATACACTCACACACACACGCACGTATCCATTCGCACATACACAGACACAAGCAGACATTTGTAAAGGCAAAGAGTTTGGGCAGAGATGTCAATAAAGGCGGAAGTACAGAGGCAAAGATGTTGTTGAATGACAGGTGAGGTATGAGTGGCGGCAACTTGAAATTAGCGGAGGTTGAGGCCTGGTGGGTAACGAGAAGAGAGGATATATTGAAGGGCAAGTTCCCATCTCCGGAGTTCTGACAGGTTGGTGTTAGTGGGAAGCATCAAGATAACCTGGACGGTGTAACACTGTGCCAAGATGTGCTGGCCGTGCACCAAGGCATGTTTAGCCACAGGGTGATCCTCATTACCAACAAACACTGTCTGCCTGTGTCCATTCTTGCGAATGGACAGCTTGTTGCTGGTCATTCCCACATAGAAAGCTTCACAGTGTAGACAAGTAAGTTTGTAAATCATGTGGGTGCTTTCACACGTGGCTCTGCCTTTGATCGTGTACACCTTCCGGGTTACAGGACTGGAGTAGGTGGTGGTGGGAGGGTGCATGGGACAGGTTTTACACCGGGGGCGGTTACAAGGGTAGAAGCCAGAGGGTAGGGAAGGTGGGTTGGGGATTTCATAGGGGTGAACCAAGAGGTTACGAAGGTTAGGTGGACGGCGGAAAGACACTCTTGGTGGAGTGGGGAGGATTTCATGAAGGATGGATCTCATTTCAGGGCAGGATTTGAGGAAGTCGTATCCCTGCTGGAGAGCCACATTCAGAATGTGATCCAGTCCCGGAAAGTATCCTGTCACAAGTGGGGCACTTTTGTGGTTCTTCTGTGGGAGGTTGTGGGTTTGAGGGGATGAGGAAGTGGCTCTGGTAATTTGCTTCTGTACCAGGTCGGGAGGGTAGTTGCGGGATGCGAAAGCTGTTTTCAGGTTGTTGGTGTAATGCTTCAGGGATTCCGGACTGGAGCAGATTCGTTTGCCACGAGGACCTAGGCTGTAGGGAAGGGACCGTTTGATGTGGAATGGGTGGCAGGTGTCATAATGGAGGTACTGTTGCGTGTTGGTGGGTTTGGTGTGAACGGACGTGTGAAGCTGGCCATTGGACAGATGGAGGTCAACGTCAAGGAAAGTGGCATGGGATTTGGAGTATGACCAGGTTATCTGGATACTTCCCACTAACACCAACCTGTCAGAACTCCGCAGATGGGAACTTGATTTTCAGTATATCCTCTCTTCTTGTTATCCACCAGGTGTCAACCTCTGCTAATTTCAAGTTGCTGCCGCTCGTACCTCACCTGTCATTCAACAACATCATTCCTTCTGTACTTCCGCCTCGACTGACATCTCTGCCCAAACTCTTTGCCTTTACAAATGTCTGCTTGTGTCTGTGTATGTGCGGATGGATATGTGTGTGTGTGTGCGAGTGTATACCCGTCCTTTTTTCCCCCTAAGTAAGTCTTTCCGCTCCCGGGATTGGACTGACTCCTTACCCTCTCCCTTAAAACCCACATCCTTTCATCTTTCCCTCTCCTTCCCTCTTTCCTGACGAATCAACCGTTGGTTGCGAAAGCTTGACTTTTGCGTGTATGTTTGTGTTTGTTTGTGTGTTTATCGACATGCTGGCGCTTTCGTTTGGTAGGTCACATCATCTTTATTTTTGGATATATTTTTCCCAGGTGGAATGTTTCCCTCTGTTATATACAGAACATACTCACATTCATATGTGGCTCCAAACGTGGACTGACAAGATTTGCATATTACTTCTCATGCAACATTGGTGCCTAATATTACTGCATATTTAAATAGTGGTTATCATGGTCTAGGTATAGCTTCTTTGACTAGCAATAAAATCATCTTGGGTCCTGTGTAAATTATGAATACAGATCATCACCGATGGTGGCCAAAGACTTTTAGTATAAGAAGTCACCTCATTCCACCAATGATCTTGTCAAAGAGCAAAGAGGGCAAGTGAGCAGACAGAAGTTCAGGCCACTCTCTTGCCCTTGGGGTGGAAAAGTGCCCCGAAAAGGCGTAAGAATCAGCTATGATCAATGGCATGAGGATGCATATGGCAATGGAAACTACTGCATTTAAGACACATAATGTGTTTCCAGAAGACATGTGGCCTGAAATTAAAAAAGTATCATGATGATTTCGCCATTGGCAAAAGATTCTGAATTGGCCCCTGTTCAGATCTCCAGGAGATGACTGTCAAGGGGGCAGTGACCACGCGAAAAAGATGGAATAATGAAAAATGGAATAACATTTTATGAGCTGAACTTAGTAGGAAAGGTAGAAAATATGAAAAGGAAAATGCAAAGGCTCAGTCTAGATGTAGTAGTGGTCAGTGAAATGAAATGAAAAGATGATGTTGATTTCTGGCCAGACAAAAGTAAGGAATATCAACGGCAGCAGAAAATAGTATAATGGGAGCAGAATTCATTATGAGTAGGAAACTAGGGTAGATAGTAAGCTGTTGTGAACAGTTCAGTGATAAGGTTGTTCTCATCAGATTCGACACAAAAACATCAACAACAATAGATCAGGTATACATGCCTCCGTCACAAACAGAAGTTGGAGAGATAAAGAATATTAAACTCATAATTCAGTATGTAAAAGGAGATGAAAACCTAATAATCATGGGAGATGGAACACAGTTGTAAGGGAGGAATAAAACAGAGGGCTATGAGGGGAAGTGATCTTGGCAGAAGGAATGAAAAAGGAGAGACTAGTTGAGTATTGCAGTAAATTACCGATGGTAATAGCAAATCCTCTGTTCAAGTATAACAAGAAGAGGTATACTTGGAAAAGACCCGGAGGTGTGGGAAGATTCCAGCTGGACTACATCATGGTCAGACAGAGATTTGAAAATCAGGTATTGGATTGTAAGGCATACCTAGGTCTAGATCTACACTCAGATCACAGTTTAGTAATGTTGAAGAGGAGACTGAAGTTCAAGATTATTGTCCAGAAGAATCAATGTCGAAGGAAGCGGGATACTGAGTTACTGATGAATGATGAGATACAATTAAAGTTCGTTACAGTTGTGGATGCCACGGTAAGGAATACGAGAGTAGGCAATTCAGTTGAAGAGGAATGAACGTCTCTAAAAAGAACAATCATGGACATTCGACTGTCAGTTATAAGGAAAGTAACTATGAAGAAACCTTGGATAACAGAAGAAATATTTAAAGTGATTTAGGAAAGAAGGAAGAACAAAAATTTTCTGGGGAAGACAGGAATACTGCAGTATAAATTCCTAAGGAAAGACATTTAAAAAAAAAATGAAATGGTTGTAAGAAAGATGTGAAGAAATCGAAAAATAAATGATCATCTGGACAACTGACTCAGCATATAGAAAAATCAAAACAATGGTTGATGAAATTAAAAGCAAGGGTGCTAACATTAAGATAACACTCTGTCGTAATTTCTAAAATCATTGGGGGTCAGTAATACTTAAACAACTGTTTTATTTGGTGTGTAGAATATATGGGACTGTTGGTGTACCATCGGACTTCCAGAAAAATATCTTTCACACAGATCTGAAGGTAGCAAGGGCATATAAGCATGAGATCTCTCACACTATCAGTTTGACAGCTTATACGTCCAAGGTGCTGATGAGAATCATATGCAGCAGGATTGAAAAGAAAATTGAAGAAGCATCATTAAATTCTTCATTTGTGTGGATATATTGTCCGTAGTTGATTTACAGTTCTTGAGGGTATTTTCAAGTGGAAGTCACCGTAAGTAGAAATGAGCCTATTGTTAACGAACTGTTTTTCGATCTTAAAGCAAATCAAAATGTACAGACCACTGACAGTGCCTTACCTCTATAAAGTGAAATATGGCTAGTGAAAAAGATGTGCATTTTTTGTAGTTGCAATGATAGAACAAAAATACCATCAAGAAAATTGAGGAGCTGTTAGATGATGATCAGTTTCATTTTAGGAAAGATAAAGACACCAGAGAGGCAGTTCAACATTGCTGTTGATAGTGGAATCAAGACTGATGAAAATTCAAACTATCTTCATAGGATATGTTGACCTAGAAAAAGCATTCAACAGTGTAAAATTGTGCAAGATGTTTAAAGTTCTGAGAAAGATAAGACAGTAATATACAATATGTGCAAGAACCAAGAGGGAACAATAAGAGTGGTAGACCTAGAACAAAGTGCTCGGATTAAAGAGGTTGTAAGACAGAGTTGCAGTCTTTTGACCTTAGTGTTCAGTCTATACTTCAAAGAAGCAATGACCAAAATGAAAGGCAAGTTTCAGAGGGGATAAAAATTCAAGGTGAAAGAATGTCGGTTGTAAAATCATTGATGACATTGCTATCCTCTGTGAAACTGAAGAATTACAGGACTTGTTGAAAGAAATGAACACTCTAATAAGTACAGAATGTGGATTGAGAGTAAACTGGAAAAAGACAAAAGTAATGTGAAACATCAGAAATGAGGTTAATGAGAACCTTACGATCAAACTGTGTAAGCATGAAATAGACAAAATTAAGGAATCGTGCTACCTTGTAATCAAAATAACCCACGACGGACAGAGCAAGGAGGATATAAAAAGCAGAGTACCACAGGCCAAGAGAATTCTATTGGTATCAAATATTGCCCTTAATTTGAGGAAGTAATTTCTGAGAATTTACATTTGGAGCACAGCAATGTATGGTAGTGGACCATAGACAGTGGGAAAGCCAGAACAGAAGATAATTAAAGCATTTGAGACGTTGTGCTACAAAAGAATGTTGACAATTAAGTTGACTGTTAAGATAGGGAGTAAGAATGTTCTCTGCAGAATCGGTGGGGAAAGGAGCATATGGAAAAAACTAACAAGAAGAAGGGACAGGGTGATAGAATGTGTTAAGCTATCAGGGAATAACCTCCTTATTACTAGGGGGAGCTGTAGAGGGTAGAAACTAAAGGGGAAGACAGAGATTGAAATACTTCCAACAATTAATTGAGGACTTAGGGTGCAACTCTGAGATGATGAGATTAGCACTTGAGGGGAGCTTGTGGCAGGGCGCATCAGAGCAACATTGGTAACTCAAAGAAAAAGAAAAAGAAATGTAAATAATAGATGGTATTACATGCCTAATTTCTTCATAATTTATTATGTTGTTAAAATATTTGAACTGTTATACAAGTTAATATGGTTTTCTAGGTGCTTGATAACGAAGTTGGCCAGTAGCACAATAGATAAAAATTAAATTTATAGCCTAAAATGTTATTGTCTGATATTTGGTGTCATTTGTAATAAACATTAAATATAACGCATCATTTTAAAAAAATAATGACTCACAACTCTTGATTATTAGTCATAGTCAGAATCAGTTAACTAACATTTTAATGATTTCCACAGTTCTCTTATGCAGCCTGTTTTTATTTTTTGTAGCTTCTTTGGGAAGGCATTTGAACAAGCTGCAATCAAAATACGGGCTCGAATGACTATGGATTGCTTTGACACATCAAGTGAGTAGAAAGGCTTATGCATAACTAACACATTTCACATGTTTATAGCAACTGTCTCTATACTGCAAATAGCAGCTAAACAGAACTCTGATGTAATTATTCAAGCATTTTCAGTGGTGTGGTAATGTAGAATGTGATGTGTCTGTTTCTTATATTTTAAGTGGGTGAATCGTATATAATGGTGCCTGCCCGCGCATTAGCACCCCAGTTCTTGGATTCGGGCAGATACTTCAGTAGCAGATTGAATCTGTCTGGCAGATAAATGATGAGTACTGGTGTGCCAGGCAGCTTGGATGTGGTTTTTAGGCTCAAATCCGACAAGGGAATACATGATTCACAAACATTTCAACAAACGTGTTCACATTTCCTCATGGGACACCACTAGACATATGCAGGTGTGAACTCAAATGAACCCCTGGAGGAAAGACAAAATTTCTTTTCATGAAATGCCACTAAGAAAATTTAGAGAACCAGCATTTGTGCCTGATTGCAAAACAGTTCTACTGCTGCCAATGTATATTTAGAGTGTGGACCATAAAGATGAGAAATTTGGACTCATAAGGAGGAAAACAGACAATTGTTTTCCTTGGCTCCATTTGTGAGTGGAACAGGAAATGGAGTGACTAACAATGGTACAAGATACCCTTCACCCCGTGCGGTTTTAGGTGCTACAGTCTGGAACCGCAGGACCGCTACAGTCGCAGGTTCGAATCCTGCCTTGGGCATGGATGTGTGTGGTGTCCTTAGGTTAGTTAGGTTTAAATAGTTCTAAGTTCTAGGGGACTGATGACCTCAGAAGTTAAGTCCCATAGTACTCAGAGCCATTTGAACCATACCCTTCACCACCCACCATTGCTAGATATATGCTGGCACATGAATGGTGCTTTCTAATAGGAATGTTAGAAGAATTGAAGAGTGTGACATTTTTAAGGGATAATATTATGGCTGATGACACATGGTATCACAAGGGTGTATCATAAATTTGATGTGCAAAACACAGAATGGCAGTAAAATTTGTATTTCCATTTATGGCAGATTGTACTACAAAGGAGGGTGTGGAAATTGTGGAACATTCCCCCCTCCCACCCATTTCTAGTAATTTTAGAACCTCCACAGTGGTTCATCATTGTACATTACTTCAGTATTTTTCTTACTTTGTTTAGTCATTGCAACAGATTATCCATTGCCATTATCGCTTTTGTTCCTCTGTGGGTTCCCCCCACCCCCCACCCCCGTCACTCCAGCTTGCTGCTCTCTATTCTCACCATCTCTTGCAATAATTCTGGCCAGCAGCATTGAACAGAATGAAAATGGTGATGTAGCAAACATGACATTGAAATAACAAAACTTTGCCTCAATTCTTGAAGAAGGACCCTTAGTTTCAGAAATTATTAGGTGCTGACCTTGTAGTCAAATTAAATCAAGCAATGTTGAGAGAATTTGTTAGGAAATGAGACGCTAAAAATAACAGATGAGTTTTGCTATTTCGGCAGCAAAATAACTGAGGAAGGCTGAAGTAGAGAGGATAGAAAACATGGACTGGCTCTAGCAATGAAAAAATTTCTTAAAAAGAGGAATTCATTAGCATATAAATAAATTTAAGTGGTGGGAAGATTATTATGAAGGTGAAATATGGACACTAACTAGTTCTGGCAAGAAGAGAATAGAAGCTCTTGAAATGGGGTGCCACGGAAGGACAATGGATATTAGATGTGTAGATCACGTAACTAATGAGGAGATACCAAAGCAAACTGAGTAGAAAGAAATTTATGGCATAACTTCGTGAAAAACGGGGTTGGTTGATAGGATACATTCTGAGGCATCATGGAATTGTCAACTTGATATTAGAGGGAAATGTGGGGGATAGAAATTGTAAAGAGTGTCAAAGAGGGGTGAGTACAGTAAGCATTTTCAAAGCGATGTAGGTTGTAGTAGGTTTGCAGAGATGAAGAGGCTTGTGCGGGATAAAGCAACTTGGAGACCTGCCTCAAATCTGTCTTTGGACAGAAGACGGTGATAACAACAACAACAACAACAACTACTACTACTACTACTACTACTACTACTACTAGCACCTCCACCACTGAACACATTCCCTTTCTTTTTCCCCTCCTTAGACATTTTTTTTGTTTTCAAAAGGTACCTCCAATGACTTGAAAATTTATATTTAATGGTAAATAGTCTCTGTCATTTCATCCATCTTTTAATATTTATATCTGGGAACTTTCAAAGAAAAATTGTATGATAAACCAGAAAACATGAATATTCTCCTACAGTAACATTAATTTACCCATGTGAGACACACTACCTTGGGGAACACAGTTTCCATCATATAAATGATTTTGTTTTTAATTTTGCATTTCAGCCTGGAGTCACATAAATGGCATCATTAAGAGTTTAGACTTCTTAGAAAGTAATGATTGGAGATCTGTCTCAATGTGAAAGCCAGTAAAAATTTAAGTAACTACTGGTGTACGTAGTGGGGAATACAGAAAAACCTCAAGGAGGGGGCGCTTGAAACATCTTGAGCTACCTTTACTTTTACTGTAATAAAAAATAATCAAGTCACATGCGGAGTTTAAGAAAGTTTTATTTAAACTGATTCTACACATCTACAAGACAATGCCCTGATTATATAAAAAGTTACAATTGTGGTTCTCCTTCTTAAATGATGAATTGTATGCGACTGTTCTTCCTGGCAAATTGGTTAATTATATTGTCAATAGGACAATCAATGTCAGGGAGAATGCTCAGCAGAGCTAAGCCATTAAGTCGATCCTCCTCCATTGTCGACCTCAGCCATGTTTTTGTACACTGCAATGTTGAAAAACTTCTTTCTACAATAGCAGTAGAAGCAGGTAGACAAGAAAATATTTTGTACAGCATGTGCAAAGTAGTATAGTCAGATCTAGGACAGACAGACAACTCTTTCATAACATAATCACGATCATTATGGGTGTTTATGCTTGCTTCCTTATATTGAAGAATCTCTCCCATTAGTGTCTTTTTAATCAAACAAGTGATTGTTCTTCAAAGAACAGCAGTTCAGTTAAGCACTGATTCAATATATGTGCCAGATCATTACCATCATGTTTCAGTAGTTGTGAGGGCAAAAGTATGTTGAATTTTAAGTGATAAATATTTTCTTCAGCAAAACTTTCTCTCATGTCAGTCGTAACGTGGTCCAGTGTTGGAATAAAAACAGTTCTTTTCTAATATGTCATAGCATCATCATTATGATCACAGCTTTCCCCCTGTCTTTGTCCACCTGTAAGACGAGGAACACTCGTCTCCACACCTAACTCTTCCATAACTGCCCTTGCCTCTTCAACAATATGAGCAAATTACAAGAAAACAGTAGAATTAGAATATTCACGACTTTTCTTGAACAAATGCCAGACAGAGTAACGTATCGAGGTCACTAGAATGGCCGTGACTTTTCTCGTTGGTGTGTGTCAGCTATCTACATGCCAGATACAAACGTATAAAATACGATGACGCAGGTGTGCATGCTACATAGGAAAGTACAACTACTCGATAAGTTAATTCACTCGAGTTGAGTGACGAAAGAAATGAACGAATAGCGTGCGGGCTGACTGGCGGGGGCAGTTCCGGTGGCTATGTAAGGGGGGGGGGGCTGCCCAAACTCTTTGCCTTTACAAATGTCTGCTTGTGTCTGTGTATGTGCGGATGGATATGTGTGTGTGTGCGAGTGTGTACCTGTCCTCTTTTCCCCCTAAGGTAAGTCTTTCCGCTCCCGGGATTGGAATGACTCCTTATCCTTTCCCTTAAAACCCCCATCCTTTCGTCTTTCCCTCTCCTTCCCTCTTTCCTGATGAGGCAACAGTTTGTTGCGAAAGCTTGAATTTTGTGTGTATGTTTGTGTTTGTGTGTCTATCGACATGCCAGCGCTTTCGTTTGGTAAGTCACATCATCTTTGTTTTTAGGTGTGTGTGTGTGTGTGTGTGTGTGTGTGTGTGTGTGTGTATATATATATATATATATATATATATATATATATATATATATATATATATAAAAACAAAGATGAGGTGACTTACCGAACAAAAGCGCTGGCAGGTCGATAGACACACAAACATACACACAAAATTCAAGCTTTCGCAACAAACTGTTGCCTCATCAGGAAAGAGGGAAGGAGAGGGGAAGACGAAAGGAAGTGGGTTTTAAGGGAGAGGGTAAGGAGTCATTCCAATCCCGGGAGCGGAAAGACTTACCTTAGGGGGAAAAAAGGACAGGTATACACTCGCACACACGCACATATCCATCCACACATACAGACACAAGCAGACATATTTAAATACAAAGAGTTTGGGCAGAGATGTCAGTCGAGGCAGAAGTGTAGAGGCAAAGAAGTTGTTGAAAGACAGGTGAGGTATGAGTGGCGGCAACATGAAATTAGCGGAGATTGAGGCCTGGCGGATGACGAGAAGAGAGGATATACTGAAGGGCAAGTTCCCATCTCCGGAGTTCGGATAGGTTGGTGTTGGTGGGAAGTATCCAGATAACCCGGACGGTGTAACACTGTGCCAAGATGTGCTGGCTGTGCACCAAGGCATGTTTAGCCACAGGGTGATCCTCATTACCAACAAACACTGTCTGCCTGTGTCCATTCATGCGAATCGACAGTTTGTTGCTGGTCATTCCCACATAGAATGCATCACAGTGTAGGCAGGTCAGTTGGTAAATGACGTGGGTGCTTTCACACGTGGCTCTGCCTCTGATCGTGTACACCTTCCGGGTTACAGGACTGGAGTAGGTGGTGGTGGGAGGGTGCATGGGACAGGTTTTGCATCGGGGGCGGTTACAAGGATAGGAGCCAGAGGGTAGGGAAGGTGGTTTGGGGATTTCATAGGGATGAACTAAGAGGTTACGAAGGTTAGGTGGACGGCGGAAAGACACTCTTGGTGGAGTGGGGAGGATTTCATGAAGGATGGATCTCATTTCAGGGCAGGATTTGAGGAAGTCGTATCCCTGCTGGAGAGCCACATTCAGAGTCTGGTCCAGTCCTGGAAAGTATCCTGTCACAAGTGGGGCACTTTTGTGGTTCTTCTGTGGGGGATTCTGGGTTTGGGGGGACGAGGAAGTGGCTCTGGTTATTTGCTTCTGTACCAGGTCGGGAGGGTAGTTGCGGGATGCGAAAGCTGTTTTCAGGTTGTTGGTGTAATGATTCAGGGATTCCGGACTGGAGCAGATTCGTTTGCCACGAAGACCTAGGCTGTAGGGAAGGGACCGTTTGATGTGGAATGGGTGGCAGCTGTCATAATGGAGGTACTGTTGCTTGTTGGTGGGTTTGATGTGGACGGACGTGTGAAGTTGGCCATTGGACAGGTGGAGGTCAACGTCAAGGAAAGTGGCATGGGATTTGGAGTAGGACCAGGTGAAACTGATGGAACCAAAGGAGTTGAGGTTGGAGAGGAAATTCTGGAGTTCTTCTTCACTGTGAGTCCAGATCGTGAAGATGTCATCAATAAATCTGTACCAAACTTTGGGTTGGCAGACTTGGGTAACCAAGAAGGCTTCCTCTAAGCAACCCATGAATAGGTTGGCGTACGAGGGAGCCATCCTGGTGCCCATGGCTGTTCCCTTTAATTGTTGGTATGTCTGGCCCTCAAAAGTGAAGAAGTTGTGGGTCAGAATGAAGCTGGCTAAGGTGATGAGGAAAGAGGTTTTAGGTAGGGTGGCAGGTGATCGGCGTGAAAGGAAATGCTCCATCGCAGCGAGGCCCTGGACGTGCGGAATATTTGTGTATAAGGACGTGGCATCAATGGTTACAAGGATGGTTTCCGGGGGTAACAGATTGGGTAAGGATTCCAGGCGTTCAAGGAAGTGGTTGTTGTCCTTGATGAAGGATGGGAGACTGCATGTAATGGGTTGAAGGTGTTGATCTACATAGGCAGAGATACGTTCTGTGGGGGCTTGGTAACCAGCTACAATGGGGCGGCCGGGATGATTGGGTTTGTGGATTTTAGGAAGAAGGTAGAAGGTAGGAGTGCGGGGTGTTGGTGGGGTCAGGAGGGGTGGGGTCAGGAGGTTGATGGAGTCAGGTGAAAGGTTTCGCAGGGGGCCTAAGGTTCTGAGGATTCCTTGAAGCTCCGCCTGGACATAGGGAATGGGGTTACCTTGGCAAACTTTGTATGTGGTGTTGTCTGAAAGCTGACGCAGTCCCTCAGCCACATACTCCCGACGATCAAGTACCACGGTCGTGGAACCCTTGTCCGCCGGAAGAATGACGATGGATCGGTCAGCCTTCAGATCACGGATAGCCTGGGCTTCAGCAGTGGTGATGTTGGGTGTAGGATTAAGGTTTTTTAAGAAGGATTGAGATGCAAGGCTGGAAGTCAGAAATTCCTGGAAGGTTTGGAGAGGGTGATTTTGAGGAAGAGGAGGTGGGTCCCGCTGTGACGGAGGACGGAACTGTTCCAGGCAGGGTTCAATTTGGATGGTGTCTTGAGGAGTCGGATCATTAGGAGTAGGATTAGGATCATTTTTCTTCGTGGCAAAGTGATACTTCCAGCAGAGAGTACGAGTGTAGGACAGTAAATCTTTGACGAGGGCTGTTTGGTTGAATCTGGGAGTGGGGCTGAAGGTGAGGCCTTTGGATAGGACAGAGGTTTCGGATTGGGAGAGAGGTTTGGAGGAAAGGTTAACTACTGAATTAGGGTGTTGTGGTTCCAGACTGTGTTGATCGGAATTTTGAGGTTTTGGAGGGAGTGGAGCTGGAAGTGGAAGATTGAGTAGATGGGAGAGACTGGGTTTGTGTGCAATGAGAGGAGGTTGAGGTTTGCTGGAAAGGTTGTGAAGGGTGAGTGAGTTGCCTTTCCGGAGGTGGGAAACCAGGAGATTGGATAGTTTTTTGAGGTGGAGGGTGGCATGCTGTTCTAATTTACGGTTGGCCTGTAGGAGGATGCTCTGAACAGCCGGTGTGGATGTGGGAGAGGAAAGATTAAGGACTTTTATTAAGGATAGGAGTTGACGGGTGTGTTCATCTTTGTAACCATTGATGCCACGTCCTTATACACAAATATTCCGCACGTCCAGGGCCTCGCTGCGATGGAGCATTTCCTTTCACGCCGATCACCTGCCACCCTACCTAAAACCTCTTTCCTCATCACCTTAGCCAGCTTCATTCTGACCCACAACTTCTTCACTTTTGAGGGCCAGACATACCAACAATTAAAGGGAACAGCCATGGGCACCAGGATGGCTCCCTCGTACGCCAACCTATTCATGGGTTGCTTAGAGGAAGCCTTCTTGGTTACCCAAGTCTGCCAACCCAAAGTTTGGTACAGATTTATTGATGACATCTTCATGATCTGGACTCACAGTGAAGAAGAACTCCAGAATTTCCTCTCCAACCTCAACTCCTTTGGTTCCATCAGTTTCACCTGGTCCTACTCCAAATCCCATGCCACTTTCCTTGACGTTGACCTCCACCTGTCCAATGGCCAACTTCACACGTCCGTCCACATCAAACCCACCAACAAGCAACAGTACCTCCATTATGACAGCTGCCACCCATTCCACATCAAACGGTCCCTTCCCTACAGCCTAGGTCTTCGTGGCAAACGAATCTGCTCCAGTCCGGAATCCCTGAATCATTACACCAACAACCTGAAAACAGCTTTCGCATCCCGCAACTACCCTCCCGACCTGGTACAGAAGCAAATAACCAGAGCCACTTCCTCGTCCCCCCAAACCCAGAATCCCCCACAGAAGAACCACAAAAGTGCCCCACTTGTGACAGAATACTTTCCAGGACTGGACCAGACTCTGAATGTGGCTCTCCAGCAGGGATACGACTTCCTCAAATCCTGCCCTGAAATGAGATCCATCCTTCATGAAATCCTCCCCACTCCACCAAGAGTGTCTTTCCGCCGTCCACCTAACCTTCGTAACCTCTTAGTTCATCCCTATGAAATCCCCAAACCACCTTCCCTACCCTCTGGCTCCTATCCTTGTAACCGCCCCCGATGCAAAACCTGTCCCATGCACCCTCCCACCACCACCTACTCCAGTCCTGTAACCCGGAAGGTGTACACGATCAGAGGCAGAGCCACGTGTGAAAGCACCCACGTCATTTACCAACTGACCTGCCTACACTGTGATGCATTCTATGTGGGAATGACCAGCAACAAACTGTCGATTCGCATGAATGGACACAGGCAGACAGTGTTTGTTGGTAATGAGGATCACCCTGTGGCTAAACATGCCTTGGTGCACGGCCAGCACATCTTGGCACAGTGTTACACCGTCCGGGTTATCTGGATACTTCCCACTAACACCAACCTATCCGAACTCCGGAGATGGGAACTTGCTCTTCAATATATCCTCTCTTCCCGTTATCCACCAGGCCTCAATCTCCGCTAATTTCAAGTTGCCACCACTCATATCTCACCTGTCATTCAACAACATCTTTGCCCCTGCACTTCTGCCTCGACTGACACCTCTGCCCAAACTCTTTGTCTTTAAATATGTCTGCTTGTCTCTGCATATGTGTGGATGGATATGTGTGTGTGTGCGCGAGTGTATACCCGTCCTTTTTTCCCCCTAAGGTAAGTCTTTCCCCTCCCGGGATTGGAATGACTCCATACCCTCTCCCTTAAAACCCACATCCTTTCATCTTTCCCTCTCCTTCCTTCTTTCCTGATGAGGCAACAGCTTGTAGCGAAAGCTTGAATTTAGTGTGTGTGTTTGTGTTTGTTTGTGTGTCTGTCGACCTGCCAGCACTTTCATTTGGTAAGTCACATCATCTTTGTTTTTTTTATATATATAACCTCATTACATAAAATTTGTATAAATGCAAGTGATCTAATTTGTGCTGCAGTGAAACAGTATTAAGAAATTTAGATTGTTACATTTGCTTAAATAGTTCACTGGAAGTGTAAAGGAACAGTTTAGTGGTATGAAATTAAGCAGACCTCTCAGTACAGTCACGATCATAAATTCGAAGGTGAATAACTGTTGACAGTATGACAGAACAATTCTTTGTCAGTGTAGAGGCCAGCTGCTTTATTGGTAGTGAGAGTAAAATGTAAGCAGCAATAACATTCATATGACATTGACAATTGCTATCAACAGCAGCATCACTTCCATGAGTAGCCTTAGTCTCGTGTTACAGGTGTGTGCCATTTGACGCTCTTATATTTTTATGGTGGGTAGCGGGGGTACATAGCCTCTCTCTCACTCGCGGTCCCCCTCCCACGACTGCTTTCTTCCCCTTATGCACCACTTACAGCTCTTGGTATGGCTCACTGACTGTGAGATAGGGGCATTTTGGGGAGTATCAAAAAGTGAAAGACAAGAAGTTAGGTGTATGAAAATATAACGAGTTGCTTGAGACATAATGAGTTCCTGAAACTTTAAAGGAAATAAGTAGTTCAGTGACAATAGTTCAGGGCTGGGCTTGTGTGTCAAATTCTAGAATAAACAAAAGGTTTGGTAAAAAACAGTTAAACAAAATGTGAACTGCCTACTGTTACATTATAAGTTTAGTAAAAAGTAACTAGCCTGTAGTAAAGAATTATGTTTTATAGTCCCACTCTGTTTTGTGATTCACATACTAATTAATCATGGACATTTATTTCTTTTCAGTTGTTCAGTTGAAGACAGATGACCGAGCAAAGTTCTTTGATGCACTGACTACTCTCCTCAGCTGAATCTTCATGTATCTTTGTTTTACTCTGTACACAACAGACAATTACAGTGCCTTGTCTGAAGCAGTCTTTCACATGTTAGTACCTCTACACAAGTGCTAGCATGGTTGGCAAAAATGACGAAAAATCTCTTCATACTCCGTTACGTGTTCTTTCAAAAACAAGCTTTAAATATCAATTATAGTATAATGAATAGTGCCTTTTAAGGTATGTGTGAATGGTTTGCCTGTTAATATGAATAGTGCCTTTTAAGGTATATGTGAATGGTTTAACAGTTAATATTGTGTGTGTGTGTGTGTGTGTGTGTGTGTGTGTGTGTGTGTGTGTGTGTGTGTGTGATTTGGAGTGTACAATTAGATTTACAACTTCCTGTGTATTTAATGCTTAGCTGTTATGGGATCTTGGTAGTGACATTACCTGATAGTAAAATTATTTTATGAGCAGTCAATTCTTCTACGTGATATTGACATTTTGTATAAATTTTCATATACTTCTCATGTTTTACAAAAAATAGACAATGAAATATATTATGAACAAAGGAGTCATAAATTGACTGAAGTGTTTTAGCACAATTGTCACGTAGACATAAAAGAGTCAAAAAATATTTGAAATGTTCGACAAAATGTATTCAAATACAATATTTTAACAAGAAAAATTATATTTTGTGGGAAATTAAAAATGTTGTACTGATATTTTAACCATTTGTTCCATTCTTTTGAATGAAACTCTGCCAGTTATTGCTACGGACACATTTTTACTTTTTTGTGTGGACCGTCCATGACACATATGAAGTATCTTTCGTAATGGTTATTCTGCTGTGTACTTTGTGAATTGAAAGTATCAGACTGCATATACAAAGGGTCAGGGTTTGATTATTGCCCTGTCCTAAGATTTTTTCCAGTCTCTTAACATGCCTTTTCCATGACACAATGTTTTCCTGATGTTACAAAAAGTTGTGCATAGAATCCAAGACAAACTACTGCCCTTCCTGTATACAGCTGCCAAACTGGTTCTCGGCTGAGAGGGGGGACAATGCATAGGAGAGCACTATAGTATTTAAGTCAACCTTCATTTTAATTATTACATTACTTGAATGGTGTGAGGAAATTTGTTACTGTAGACTGGTGCTGGCTGCAGACTTCTATGTGTGGGAGGCTGTGGTATAGATTCTTCAATACTGTGGGGCATCCAGAGTCAAGAATGGGCACTGAAAGATGAATATTCATTATTACTTGATGCCTTCCACACAGTACTTCAACAGTAGTGACGCAGGTGCCGGTCATGGCTAGGGGAAGGGGCAGATGTGTTGTCACTAGTGCTATGCTTGGTGTCATGAGGCCAAGTTACGCAGTGGTAGAATACTGGTGGGATGTGTGTGGGTCCCATTTCAAACCCAGGACCCTCAGAGACAGGTTTGAGTGTTAGCCAATGGCTTCTCCTGAAGCCTAGAACTATCAGGGCTTGCTGACAGTTAGTCATACATTTGACCAATGACTGATGCGGAGATTGTGGCAATAGAATGCATGACACCGAAGGAATCATACTAGTAGTGGAACTTGGGAGGATTTATACTCTCTCTCTGACTGTGTAAATGCCACATTGTGCTACACCATCATGCAACACAGTCAACCACTGACAGCAGAATGCCAAATTGCAGGGTGCTGTGGTAGCACTATTACAGTGACCAATTGTAGAATCATATTATTGGCTGGCACATGTATCACTTGGCATATTGTCAAGGCCTGTCTGAAGCTTGGTCCACAATGCATCACATGTCCATCAAATAAAAGCAAAATCTTTGGTACTCGTGAACTTACAGCATGATGTGAAAGCTGAGCCGGACCTTATCATCATCAACAGCTGTTTATGATTTGCTGCGTTATATTGGCCTCATGCAGAATTCTCCATACATTACAATCTACAGCTTACTGCATCATTTTTTTTCTGCTTGTTTCTCTGATGTTAATCCATCTCCCATCATTGCTGCAGCTCCACCCACAGGCTTTCTAATTGTACAATATTTTGGTCTTACAGTGATTAATCTTTAAGCGTACTGTCATACTTACCGTGTTTTACATTTTTTTCTGCTTGTTTCTTTGTTGTTAATCTATCTCCCATCATTGCTACAGAGCCACCAATAGGCTTTGTGATTGTACAATATTTTGGTCTTACAATGTTTAATGTGTGTGAATTCCTAAGGGACCAAACTGCTTAGGTCATCGGTCCCTAGACTTACACACTACTTAAACTAACTTATGCTAAGCACTACACACACCCATGTCCGAGGGAGGACTCAAACCTCCAGCGGGAGGGGCCACTCAGTCTGTGACAAGACGCCTTAAACCAGTGTTTAATCTTCAAGCGTACTGTCATACTTACCGTGTTCAGTTCTTCCACCCTCTGTTGAAGTTCTGGGTTTCATGCAAACAAAACAACACAAATTGAACATTTATTCCTTCGTCATCCCAGTTTAGTGATTTGAAGACCTCTTCCACGATTACAGAAAATAGTTTTGGTGAAAAAGTGTTCTTTACTAACTACTTTCTGAGCTTGGAAGTTTTCACTGTTTTGATTTAATCAAGTGGGACCTCTAGCTTTATGTATATATATATTTATTCAACAAACTGGTATGGAAAGTTCTGGCAAAATGTAAATAGTTTGGGGGTAAAAATAATAACTCACTAAATAATAGAGACATTGGGTTGTTGACAGGCATGCAAAACATAGAATCTATTTCTTGGTTTCCAAGTGCTGCCTGCTGTCTCTTCAGTCCAAGGATTTTTCCTGTTTCTTTGCACAGAATTGCTTGCCCTATTACTTCTAGTATTGCTCCCAGAATGGACTCATTCTCACACTTTATTAGCCAAGTTAACTCCCTTAAGATGCATTACAGATATTATTAGAAAATTTTCGTACATCTTTAATATGGTCTTTATATACAGGGTGTATACGACCTGGGACAACCGGAAGATGCGGGAAAAACTCGGGAATTTTTTCATCCGGGAGAAAACCGGGAAAAACTCGGGATTTTTTTAGAATTCCGGGAATTCTTCATTGTTTTAGTTTTCAGTTAAATTTTTGTAGCATTGACTGGTAAGGACCAATACTCTAATAAAGGATATTACTGTACCTCACTACTTCAGCAATAAAACATGGGGGGCGGGAGACTAAGTTGCCGGGGAAATGTGCCGTATACAGCAACAAAACACAGTGCTCACACAAGCATCTGCCAACAACAAAATGTGTCAACGGCTTTAGGAAGCCTACGTAATGCTTCATAACAGCAAATTGCCTCCGATGAGCATGATGTCACAACTGCTTACAGAACATTCGTTTGAGCAGTTGTGAGCAAGCACATGCCCAGTTGAGTTGTGTATGAGTAGTACCTTCTCCTACTTCTGGCTACAGAAGTGTGGCAGTTAACTGTATAAGCAATAGCAGCAAACAGCCAGATACTACCCGGAAAAAATTTTACTGGGCCTCCTAAGCTGTCAGATTCACACATGTGCAACAGGCCTGGATATAGGGGCTGGGAGCAAACCGGGATATCTGCCCCGGTCGGCAATTTCTGGGGTGGGCAGCCGCTGACGTTCTGTTCCAGGAGTAGCACGGAAAATGCGTTGTACGAACACGTAATAACGCGAACTGGAGAATAAACGTGGGATAACTAAAACGGCGATTGTGGCAGGTTTGGTCAAGTTAACCGGAGAATAAGTTTTAACCCTGGCAGGAATAGTTACAGAATTAGTGATGACAAGATTGTTTGTTAGAATGAGGAAGGAGAAGAAACGGGTACATCACACAAATTATGGAAGAATATGACGATTCCAAATTTATATAAAAATTTTGTACTACTACTTTTCGCTCTCATGCTTCAGAAGCTAGAGCGTATAAATAAAATGTGAAACTATTTTGTAACATGAAACTTGCTTGTAGTAGGTGTAATAGGCATTTGATATTGGTACTTCGTGATTATATTCTGTTGTGTTATAAAAATGACCATTTGTGCCAAAACAGTGTCGTTTATTCGGTGTGTGTTACAATTCCTGCAATATTAGGCAGACCTGTTATCTAGCAGACAGTGACAAAACACACGTAATCAGATCGAGAAAGCACCCCTGTCTTGGGTAATATTAGTATTAATACCTTTTTCAGTATTAGTCAACGACATTTGGTTTTTTCATGTAGCAAACTGTTTGACGAACTTTGATGAGCTAATAGATTCTTGCCCAAAAGGAAAGCACACCATGTAAAGCTGTACTAAGGTTAGTGAGAAAAGCAATGCAAGGACTTAAGGATTGAAGAAATGTGTGCTGTCTTGCTTGTCTATTGTCTTCGCTGGTTTTATGTATCCTATATTTAATTTTATGTCACACAAAACCATTACAAAATGTTACATGGTTGAGTTCCACAGAATGAAATACAGTGACATGCGATAGAAGAATGCTGTGTGTAGAGGTGTGGCATTACACTTTGGCACATTTAAGACCAAATAATATATATTACATTTCCTCAAACACATATGTTTTATGTACCAGCTCTTCAGAAAGATGTGCACTGCAAAATGGACATATTTTTGAAAAGTCGATTTTTAAAATTTTTGGCATCCTATCTCAAACACTCGAGGGAGGAGGGGCACCACTCTCTAGTATTGCCCCGGTTCGGAAATATCGTAGATCCATGGCAGATCTACAGAACAGTCTCAAGTTGTAATAGGGAGGTGGATAGTCTCATGTGATCCGTGTTTACGTTTAGTGATTTTGCTGTTTCCTTTTCGTTTATTGCTCTCACGTCAAATGAAAACAAAACGGATTTTTGTGATCAAGAGCTATCAAGTGAATCAAAATACATTCACATAATTACAGAAGGCTAAAATATGTTATTAGTTTCAGATTTTATTTTATTTCTCCTTTCTGACAGTCAAGCATTATCGCATTGCAGAACAATGAACTTATTTTTGTCGATTTACTAAAGAAATTTGGCTTTTATTAATCTTTTTCGTAGAACCAGCCAATTTATTTGAAACGGAAAGTTTAATTCCACACTATTGGCTAGTTTCAATTGTTCGCTGCATTTCAGGTGCATGTTTTCATTTTATAGAATGTATGGCATTACGCCATAATAAAGAACCAAACATGAGATAATACAGTACTGGTACTCCAAGAAAACTTACGTCCGAATCTGGACATATGAATGTGCACTTTAAGCCGAATTATGCATTTTAGTATGGTTCATGAAATTACCGTGCTCTTGGAGTATCCTCTAATATCTTGTTTCTTTTGTGACATTATGTAAGACGCTTTTTATCTGGCACTTTCTAGCAACTGCTGAAATGAACCTATTTCTAACAGGTCGCGGTAAAATATTGCGAATGGTGGTTTGAAAAGCGTTACTTTCAAAGTAAATTTCCTTTTACGCAAGATGAACTATGTGCGAGAATGTACGATGAATTTCTTAACTCGCAGAGCTTTTGACTCTCACTTAAAAATCAACTCTTTGAGTACGATGATTTAGAATAATTTCGAGCCCAGAAGACCTGACATTTATGTCGTTCTTAAATATTTTACTGGCACATTTGTGTGATGTAGCTTAAGTGTAACATGCGCAAAAAGGGGCAACATTATATGTGAAAGCTTTTCTTTTCTTGTAGCAGCACTACGTATATTAATTTAAACCATTAACTTTTCCTATTTGTGTGTTTGCGTTGCTTATTGCTATTGGCAAGGAACATAAAGCTCTGGGCTGACTGCCTCACGTGTCCTATGTTCTGAATATCCGCTGTCGTCGGCTGGCGAGATCACGTGACGTGAGCTATGACAGGCTTACAGAAGCACGTCGCAATCATGATTTCAATTATGTTTAAAGCTTTCCCGGCATACTGATTGTTCCATAAATGGAACAATGATTTCAATGTTTTGGCAAGTAACATGCAATGTTTGGTGGAATTCGAATTTATACTTTCGTAATAAGAAAATATGCAATGTACATGTTGCTACATGTCAGACATCTTCCCAAAATTGCATGTCAGATATCTTCCCAAAACGTGTTTTGTTCCCTGAGTTTCGTTTTCTAAAGTGCCGGGAAATTCCACGCCTGTGTATAAAACCATAACCATTCAAAAGACTGATAAGTTTTACAGTTCCGAGGAAAAGTATACTTTCACTTAACACGGAAGAAGGGTATTTTCACTCGGGAGGAAGTGCACCTGGAATTTTTTTTCCTCGTCCTCGTATACACCCTGTATATTGCACAGTGCAAATTCCAGAGATTCTCATCGTGCTCTTGTAATATCCTAAAGTGAAACCGGCCCCTACAATCTACTGAATGCAACTCATGGCTGTCCTGAATAACTTAATTCTAGTCCACAGTTCCTGCTGTAAGACTGAATTGATGTTCTGTTTTTCCTGCCTCTTCAGCTAGATAACATTATAAGCTTACTGAGTGTGTTACTCAAACTATTTTCAGATCTCTCTTCATTTGACTAGTGACTTGCAGTAATTGAAGAAAGGATCACAGAGGGATGCTCCTCTAGCATTTAGAACATGACTTGTATTGAACAACAAGCATGCACTGTCAAGTCCAAAAAAAAAAAAAACCTCTCGAAACACTGAATTAACCGGCCTTAATGTTCTTCAGTGTTATCCCTTTGTTAAATATTTCTATGAAAGTGTTTAAAGCAGAGGCTCAAACTATTTGCAAATATGTGTTCTCATGTCTATGATATTGTTTTGACAATTTTATGATGCAAAACTGATGGTGTTGATAATCCCACACAAAATATTGCAAAAGATTTTGAATTGTGTTATGGTGTATCAAAGGGCAAGAGGACTTTCTAGAATAAATAAATGTGCTTGTGAATGTGGTGATCATGTTATTCCACTATTCATCATGTAAAGTAGGAATTAATTGAGAAACTGATAGGTATACTATGTATGTTTTACTTTTTCATGTCAGTATACAGCAATATTCATTAATGCATGATACTTGTGTCCAAAGTATTACGTGCTATTTTTTTTTTTAAAGAAAAAAAAAAAAAAAGGTTTAAAACTTTCTCACCACTTCGATTGTTCCATGAAATTTTTAGTGATTTCCCTTATGTAAATAAATTTCTGTCATGATATTTAAGCACAGAGTCTGTTGCCCATCTTCAGGTATTTGTATATCCTGATGAAAGTACACTGAGCATCTGTTTCTAAAACCATGCCAGTGCAGGTGTGTTAGACTCCCAAATGTCATGATGCAAGCATAACTTGAGTGCACACATGCAATTATGCTGTTAAGTTTGTGTGTTGCTCTGAGTATCCCCTGTGGTTGAAGCTCGTCTTATGAATGTCAGATTGATTATCTTCATTCAATAAAATAGGAGGGAGGACCAGAAAATAATGCACAATAGTTTTTTTTTCTCCTCTGGTATTGCAGCTGGAATGTTGAATAGCTTGAAGTTTGCACTACAGAGGGTATTTTGTTTTCGTGTGCAGCTCTAGTGAGAGAAGCGTGAACGATGAAACAGACATAGTGCGCATGTTACTGTTGTCAACTTGTGAAGAGCAGCAGAGTGTAGTTCAATATTTTTGGGCCAAAGGGCATAAACTGAGTGAAATTCACAGGGGCATGCCTGGTGTATAGGGGGACGACAGTGTAGACCACAGAAATGTCTCCAAATGGTGTGCTATCTTCTATGTGGGCCAAGTGAACCTTAGTGATTCACCACACTCCATCAGTAGGCCAGTAACAGCTGCAACCCTGCAGAATGAGTGGACCATTGAGGCAGCAATTTTGAATGCTCTGCATGTGCATTTGCAAACATATCCTATGGTGTGGTGTACGACATTGTGTTGAAATTTCGGTGAGTTAATGTTCTCTGGGTGCCTAATAGCTTAAAGTAGGATTGGTCCGATGTTCTGCTCTTCCAGTCTCATCAGCTACAGAATACTATATTGCTTATTGAGTGTGAGACTCAGGCCTGTTTCTACTTGGTTAGTAACTTACAGGGCCAGCAAATGATGACAAACTTGGATCACTTAATATGTTACACTGCATCAGGGCATGGGCATTATGAAAGAAATCATCAGTGGTGATGAGTTGTGGGCATACCACTATATGCCTAAAACCAATCAGGCCTGTATGGAGTGGAAAAAAATTCAAAGTGACTCAATCTGCTGGGAAAGTGCTTGTTACAGCTTCTGGGATATGCATGACGTGTAATTGGTGGATTTTGCTGATCAAAGGACCACTGTGAATGCTGCAGCCTACGTTACAACTTTGGTTAAGTTGCATCATGCCCTTTTTGACAATTGCCACAACATTAATGCTGAGAGTGTCAAATTCTTCCTGACAATGCTCACCTCCATGTTGCTGTTCCTGTTCATGAGAAAATCGCCGGATTTGGGTGGGGGGTGCTCCAACATTCACCATACATTCCGGACTGTGCACTATGACACTTTCATCTGTTTGGCTGCATGAAGAATTTCCTGGCTGTCCAATGCTTTGCAACAGATGTGGAAGTGAAATCAGCAGTCTGTGGATTGCTGCGCTCCAGCCAAACAGACTTTTATGAACAGGTCTTATTGAAACTGGTACCACAATGGGAGAAAGGTGTTGAGAAAGTTGGTGACTACATAGAAAAGTAGGTAAAAGATGTAATTTCATTTGTGTTTTTTCGTTATGTATGAAACTGTTTGGTAACATAATTATTGTGCAATATTTTCTTATCTTCTCTCGTGGCAGAGCATCGTTACCTATAAGGAACATGAAATTTTGCAGTGACATAGTTCAGTGTAGTAACCAACTGGAGACCACTTTCCCAATTTATAAGGTCCTCAGACAGTTGTATTACCACTGATTCCTTAAAGTTGGAGATCCAGAGTTCAAAGTATGGGCCACATTTTTTGCTTCATTGTAATTTATCATTTGTAGGATAGGTAGATCGCTACTTACTGTAAAGAAGACAGGTTAAGTTGCAGACAGGGACAATTAAGACACTTACACAGAGCTATCAGCCAGAGCCTTCATCAGCAAAAGAGAAACACATACCATTCACGCACACAAGCAAGTACACCTCACACACACACACACACACATGAGCACTAACTCTGGCAGCTTGGGCCAGATTCCATAAGCAGTAACTGTCAGACATTTTAAAGTATAGTATTTAGCATAAATTTAAGTCTGTTACAAACTAGACATTTTTAACAGATGGGCCTAAGGAGAGGACTACAGTACTTATAGCATACAAGACAAAACTGTATTACTTGCTCTGTATGGACACAGGCAATAGATATGGACAGACTGATAACAACAGTTTTACTAGATGAGTGGCTAAGAGGAAGACTCAGTTCGTGTGGAATACAAGAACTGGAGAGAGGAACAGTGGTGAAAAAACAATGGAGATATTAACATTCAATTGTGCATCATAATTTGTGGTGCTTGCAAATGAACACATGGTAAACAACTGTTTACAGAATTAAATTACGTAACTACAGCATTACAGTGAACAATTATATTTTCATGTTAGATTTATGGTAAATAATGAAATACAGTTCATAAGCATTGATGATGGCCCTAATTATAATATTAGAAGTAAAGTGATCTTTATTATTAAAACACAATGTTCCCCTTATTTCATAAGATGATATTGTCAACAAGTTTTGTTCTTTATGGCCAGGAACGTACTATATGTCTGATAATGACATAATTATTAGAATAGGTGTGCCAAATAGCCACTTATAATAAATAATCTCTATTCACGACAGACTGTTTGGCCTTTATCACCATTGTCAAATACATCTAGATTGATGTGACATCCATATTACATTGTAAGTGAACTTTCTTATAACTGTCACTGTTTTAATAAGATGGTAAATGATGTCAGTATGTTGAAAATAAAGAGATAATTACAGTGTGAAAGTAGTTTAACAGTTTCACTCTATATATTTACCATATAGCATCGTAAGAGTGTAACTGTCAAACTGCTGTCAAATTGTAATTAACATTTTTTTTTCACCATATTGACATCATTTATCATCTTACTAAAACAGTGACAGTTGTACGACAGTTCACTGATGACATAATATGCATGTCACATCGATCTAGATGTACTTGACAATGGTGATAAAGGCCGAAACTGTCTGTCATGAATATAGATTACTTATTATAAGCAGCTGTTTAGTGCATCTATTCTAATAATCCTATCGTCATCAGACATATGTTATGCTGCTGGCCCTAAAGAAGAAAAATTGCTGATGATACCGTCTTATGAAATAAAGTGGGACATTCTGCATTTTATATGTATAAAAGTCAAATTGATATTTATCACTTTTCACTATAACTGACTTCAGCTCAGAAAGATGAATATGCTGCTACCTAAATCTTCAGTCACTTGCCTTCTCCTGTAAAATGCCTGACATGCAACAAATCTTAATTGTGAAAGCAGCCTGTAAAAATGTTTTTTTCAGGACGGCTCTTATTTTATTGAACATTTATTTAAAAACTTAATGCAACAAAGTATTTCACACTTACTAATGTTAGCAACCTGTTTTGATCTGTGTGTAGCCATATTTGAAGACAAATGAGTAGTCTGAAAATTGATGGAGCCATCTGTATAGTTACGTGTCAAAACCTATAGGTGTGAGTCATGCCCAGCATGAAATGTTAATCCTCAGATGACCCAGTATGACACATTTTCTTTTATCTCTCACTCATCTAAATATTCAGGATGCACATCACAAGTTTACTTGCAGTTATATGTACAAAAAAGCGTTTATAGATTTAATCTGTGTTACTGAATATAAAAAGGATGATAATTTGAGGTGGTGTCTATTATTTGAACTTACGGCAGCATACTGTGGCCTTACATTAATTATCAGGAGAGGGAACAACTTCATTTTAAAGATGATACTTTTATTCCATTCCTTACAAATGTCATGGAGTCCCATTCATGTAGAAAACTGAAAGATGGCTACAACTATGTCTGAAATATCTCATTTGAAAATCATGATGCAACATGAATGTAGAAGACAGCAGCTAATATCACTGACAGTGGTATAGCATCTTTTATAGATATCTTTGGTACATATATTTTGGTTCATTTATAAAAGAATTCATTAAAATAAACATTTTAAAATACTGTATCTGTTGTTAACATTTGCAATTTTATAATTATGGGCTACATTGTTTAAATAGTCTTCTTGTTTGTGGTATGAAATAACTAAAATTTTATAATGTTACTGAAAGTTTATTCTGGATTTATTACTGTGATTCTTTGCTTACCAAAGGCGTTAATATACCTTATTACTCCTAAGAAAGAGAAACAATTTTTTGTCATTTAACTGCATTTCAGCCATTAACGATCATTGATCTCATTCTTCTGTAATTAAAAATAAACTTGACTGAATTTTGGATTACCAAAACATGCCTTATTCATTTTGCCTGTTACCGTACTACTGTCTAAGCTTAATTCTTTCATTTTATTGTGAAAGACATTTTACTGTAAAAGATATTTTCATATGTCAAAGAGTGTTAAGATAAGCTTATAGAGCAGTATAATCCAGTATTTGTAATAAAATCTTATGAAATGCTGTCCATTAATCCTATGTACTTTTTCTTGCTGCATAATTTTACTGTTGATCTGATTTACTTGCCTCTGGAATACTCAGCTCAAAGTCACACGATTCAGTTACATCTGTAATTACACTGTGTATCCAAAAGGTTTTTTGCTGATTCTATTTCTAACACTGTCCTATCTCTACAAGTTGTCCCTCTTCCTGATCCTGTGGAGATCCTATATCAACAGTGGGTAAAGAGCCATCACAGAAAGCTGCAACAAACTGCCGGACAGAGTCCTCAGTTATCTCAGCACCATCTTCCATAACCGCCAGTCTTCCACTAGGAATGTCCACAGCAGCAAGTAGGGGTACAGCATCATCAATGCCCACCAGTTCACGGAGTAAGTCACTCGTATCACTCTGCAAAGAGAGGTGGGAAACCAAAATTAATGTGTTACCATCGTTGCGATTTAATCTATGAAGAAATGACTAATAACCTCCTTCCTAGGTGACAATGGTGTTATAAATAATGTTGCACAGGGATGATTTTAATGAAGAATGAAAATGGAGGAGATAAATAAAGTTCAGGAAAAAAAGCTATTTATAAAAATAATTTTTATAAAATTGGCAATGAATTTGAAAACATACTTTATGCATTCAGTAACAGGTTTCCAGATCCCTGATATAATCAATCATGGAGATATGTAATTATCCTCCATTAAAATTCTAGTTATGTGGCTAATAACCTTCATCATTTACAATAAAAGAGGAAACATTTGTTTATGTATTGAACATATGAAGCCTAATTTCATTACACCTGGATCAGACTAACACAATGATTGACAGACACAGAAAGGGGAGATGTTGTCAGTTGCCTGTTACAAGCCCACCCAATGTGGCTGCAGTAGCAACAGCTTTTCAGATCAGTACTGATTTGATTTGCACATTTTCCATTAATCTGCAGCTCTCAGTTCACCTTATGGGATCATAATAACCTTTACCATTTTGTTGCTCTCTCTTACTATTAGCTATCTACAGTCTTTGGCATATTATAAAAAAGAATCTGCACAAACAAAGAAAGCATACGATGAACAACAGTATGTTCATGACCATAATTGTTGTCTGTAGACTGATATAGCAAAGGCCAACAAATCAGAAGACATGGCCAAGTTCGTTCTCTGGTTGGTTGTTGCTGTGCTAGCTTTCATGTAAACAACTAGCTGTTAACCACATTGTTGTTCTGGTCTGGGCATAACTGATTGTGTTCTTGCCCAATACAGATTTAGCTGCAGTGTTATTTCTCAGTTGCATCAGAAGGAATTAGTTATCAAAAGTTTCACTTAAGGTACAAGGTCTATCTAAAACTGTCTGTATTGCATGATTGTTTTTCATGAATACAGACAAGTTTATTCTGTAACGTTATTCAGTAAATTGCCAATGATTTGGACTGTGGACCATTGCATAATTTCAGGTTTTTGCATACATGTATGCTAAGTCGTTACTTGATGCGGACCTTCCACATAAGCCACACAAAGTTGTGGTACTCAGTGCACATATCTATGCTCCATTGGCTTTTAGTGGGTGCTGTATCTTCTTTTGCAGCTTGAGACTACAGCTCTAGCCATATGCCTGTTAGGTTTCTTGTCAGCATTAAGTTAATTGATGATACATGACTGGTATGTCAAAGTCATCTTGTGCATATGTATTCTGTGGTATTTATTGTAGGTTCACATTGTATTACTCTTGACTGTTTTATTGTTATGAGCATTATAATATTCTTGTAATTTCTACCTCATGTAAAAAGAAATTTTGTTTATTATCTGTCATCGTATGATGGGCGAGTCCTGAAACATGTCATGACAAGAAACAGTACATAAAAAAAAAAAAAAAAAGCCTGTGAATATTTTTGCACAATTTTACAGTATTTTGAAACCTATTTCATAATTTTTGATCAACGAACGTAAAAACATATTTGACGTCATAAATTATTCCACATCCATTATTCAAATATAGTGTTCTTGAAAACGACGGTCTAAACTGTAGAACTTTATGGAGACTAGATTGAGAATGTGAATTTTGCAGGCAGACATGTTGTCATTTCAAAGATTTCTAGCATCTTTGAACCCATATTCTAAGAAAATTATTACGTTACTTACATGTTTTGAATGTGTCAACACTGACTAGCCTTGTACTCATAAGGGACTGTGTGATCAAATTAAGTTACAACAAATTAATTAATAAGTCAAATGTCAGTGTTTTAAAAGTTACGCAATATTATTAATTCTTACCTACAGTAATACGTCAAATGAAAGGGAGTCAAATGTCATGTGGCACACACATATAGCCCAAAAACAATTTCTTCCCATATGTTTATCAGCATGTCTGGAAGAAATTGACAGCTGCTTCATTTGTGATTCTCTAGTTGGACAAGCGTGCTGGTAGAGGGCGCACAAAGTCCTTTATAAATTCCCTCTCCCACAGGTGCACCACCATAACTGAGTAGTCAGTGTAGCTAGGTGCCATGTGGAGAACCCACGTTAAATTCCTGTCATTGCCAGGGATTTTTCTTTGGTGGGAGGACTGGAATGGGTACACTCAGCCTCATGATGCCAATTAAGGGGCCACCTGAGAGAAGTAGCAGCTGCAAAGCCAACAACAGCTGGGAGAGCATTGTGCTGACCCCACACCCTACCATACCGCATCCAAGTGATGCCATTTGTTGAAGGTAACATGGCAGTCGATCAGTCACAGTTGGCCCATTTTGAGGCCAGAGTGGCAGAGCTTTGCATTTTTGCCATTCCTACAGGAAAATAAATAAGTAAAAAAAATGCTACTGCATAGTACCAGATCAAATGAACAAAGTGTACATGGCAAATGAACTGTGTCATCTGGCCCTCTGTGCCCACCAGCTAGGGGTATCATTAATTAATTAACCCTGCAAACAGCAACACCAGTGTTGAGGAGCAGCATCTTGTTATCAAATAAAATTCCCTGGTATGTTTTGTAGCTTAGGACTGCTCTAAGCAGTTTTCATTGCATTCTCAGCATGGCTCATGGAAACTGGCTTTGGCATTGTCAAATGTTGATCTGACTGTGTTGTGAAAAATATGTCTCAAAAGAACATAATAACTGAATCCTAAAAGCAAGTTCATACTTTGCGAGTCAAATTAAGATTGCATAACCAAACTGGAGTTTTCAATTCCACTGAAGTACACATTATGGGCATTTATGATTCCATAAAGATAAAATTTCACTACTGAAGGCAATACTTCTTACTGCAGCAGCATTTTGTTTGCAGATTCGGCAGTCAGGGTGTAAACTGTCAGCTTTATAATATGTAACAGCTGTGAGTGATATGACTGTAGTTGAAAACATGTCCTTGAAACCTCCAAAGCCATCACTGAAATTGGTAATTTATGACTAGACCACTTCAAAGGTTTCATATGGGAACATAAAAAAGACTCATGTTCTGCATTAAGTTCAAACACTCTTCTTAGTCATTCCAAACTTCTTTACAAATGCAATCAAGTCTTTCAAACTAATGACACATTATAAGTGTGTTATCATTGCTGAAGGAATTGCAATTGAACTTGGTACAAAACAGGCAGCGAACTAAAATCATAGATTTACCCCTTTCAAACTGCAAAATACAGCAGTAATTGTGTTCACAAGTATCATCTTTACTAGTGATGCTTCCAAGTGTTTGGTTAAGAAAGCAGTTTATGAGCAACTACTAAACTGGCATATTAATTGTTTCTTTCAGTTTTGAATCATTTACTGTATGTTACAGCTAAGATGCATAGTGGAAAATCAGAATTCCAATGTTTTTTGTGGAACATTCAGAAATGTAAAGGGCTGGTAAACAGATTGTTAGCTGCGCTGCGGACAGTTGAAATAATGCAAGAAGAGAACATACATATTATATAATAACAGAAATATCACTATTCTGGGTTTATGAGGGGCACAGTGAAGAGTATTACAAGGTTTTCAGTTTGTCATGAACGTTGCATTAAAGAAACAGTCTTTTCCTGTTATGTGACTGACAGTACAGCACAATGTAAGGTTCATGCCAAAGGATAAATTTTATCGGTTCTCTCTCTCTCTCTCTCTGTGTGTGTGTGTGTGTGTGTGTGTGTGTGTGTGTGTGTGTGTGTGTGGTGTTTTTTTTTTTTTCTTTTTGAGGGAGGGGATCTCTTTTGTGAGTACATACTACTAGATGGTATTCTAGGTGCCAATTGGCTTTGATCTCGCTTGTGTTTGGGACACTTGCTTTCTTATATTCCAGCCTTCTAAACCTTTTCATTATTTATTATACGGTCCCCTTCTTTGGTTTGATTTGATACTTCCTTTCTAAATTTTACTGAAGTGTGGATCGCACAGGGATACCCAGTGTGTTTTTTACAATGATACTATGCCCAAAACCCAGCACAGTAGCCATTCTGTTGTGTGGGGAGTTGTCAAGTACCCATACAATGGTAGCCCCCAGACGATGCTGGGATTGTAGTGTTGGTGCCCAAGGTGGAAACACCCCATGAAGCCAAGGAATATGGCTGGGGCATGGGGCTCTGGACAATGATTTGCTAGCCAGGTAACAGCTGCTCTAGCTGGATGGTGCCTATGGAGAGAGCTGCCATTTGGTGTGGGCAGTACCATGGCAGAAGATTTTCACATTAAACAAATTAAATTTTCTTCTGCTGATGGCTACACAGTCCCAGCAGTCACTTCTGAAGCTAAGTCATATTGCAATGCTGAGAGATATGACACCAAAATGTTCCCTTCCATGGCTACACCCATAGGAGGAATGTAGGGTGCAGAGACAAGGAGAGAAGTACTCCCCCATACTTGTTTGTTCTGAGATGGATTCCTTTTGAACTACAACGCCTTTGTTCTTCACTGAACATATTAAGAACAGATTTGGAGAAGTGGCATAAATCGATGATGACCTGGGTGACAGTGATCATTTTATGATCATTTTGACCCTTCCTTGGCATCATTCACCAGGGTGTCCATAGGTGTAAATTCAGATGAGCTCTATCCAAAGCTGACTGGAACGCTTTCACCACTGCTGTTGCCTTTCACACCCCACCGTGTGGAGGTATCTATATGGTTGCCTGGAGCACGACTGCAGCCATTCTATCAGCAGCTGATTCAGCGATTCCCAAAATCATCGTGGCCATTAGAGACCACAGATGGGCTCTCCATTGCCATAAGTGACATCAGTTGACGGAGCACCTCATTACCTTTAAACAGCTCCATGCTCAGGTCCACCACCTCATAAAACAACACAAACTGTAATGCTGAGAGCAGTAAGTTGCTACCATTGGACCACATACCCCTCCTTCATAGATTTTGGCAAAGATTCAACAACGCGTCTATGGACACCAGTATGTGGTGTGCTGAGCCAGATGGTGTTGCCAAACATTTTGGTTTTCATCATACTTGAGCTTCTACATATGAGAATTCTCAGCCTGCATTCTGTGTCCTCAAACAGTGGGTAGAGCGACTTGCGTATTGGGTATTAAACTGAGGACCTAGAAACAATGGAGAGGCTTCATCCCACCATAGCCCTCACTGGTTCACTACCCCACAACAGGCAACAGCAGTTCACCCACCCACCACTGCCCCACACCAAACCCAGGATTATTGTGTGGTTCGGCCTCCAGTGGACAGCCACCCCCCCCCCCTTGAGATGGGCAGCTATCACACAATTAATCTCACATGTTGGTACCTTGAGTCTCAGGGTGCCTTAGCTCCATCCTGGGGTGGTTTTTGCCAAGGCCATTCAACTGCTGACAAGTTGTTCTGTCTGGAGACCACTAGTTGGTCAGCTTTATCCAGAGTCAACACCCTATTGCTGTCTTTTTTCATTTACATATGGCACCACATTGCATCACCACATCCTCCATGAGTGGGGTCTCTGAGCCCAACTCCCAGTTTCTATCTGGAACTTCTTGTCTCGCCATATTTTCCAGGCCCAAGGTGGTGGTTCCCACAGTACTCCCCATATACAAGAGACAAGGTCCCACAAGACTCTCTATTGGTTATTACCCTTTTTCTAGTGGCTATTAATGGTCTAGCTGCAGCTGTGGGATCTACAGTGTTACTCTCCTTGTATGCCGACAGCTTTTGCATCTGCTATTGCTCCTCAAATGTCAGTTTTGCTAAACGCTGACTGCAGTGTGCCATACAAAACACACAGTCCTGAGCTCTGACTTGTGGATTCCAGTTTTCTGCCACCGAAACATGTGGCACGTACTTCTGTTGCCTCGTACTACCCTTTTGTGTACTTACCATTTTTTGGGATTGGTCTTTGATGCCCAGTTGACATGGCTTCCCTGTCTTTGCCAACTTAAGCAAACATTTCAGTCACAGCTTAATACTTGTTTGCCATCTCAGTAACACCAGCTGGGGTACAGACCACTTTACAATTTTGCAGCTCTACAAAATTCTGATCCTGTTGTATATTGATTATGGCAGCCTCCTGTATGGTTCAGCATCACCTTCAGCATTGCAGATGCAGGATCTGGTACACCATTGTGGGGTTCGACTTGCAATGGATCCTTCAGAATTGCAGATGCAGGATCCAGTTCACCAGTGTGGGGTTCGACTTGTGACAGGCCCTCCAACATAGCAGATGCCGGACCTGGTACACCACTGTGGGTTCCGACTTGCAATAAGTGCTTTCCGACCAGCCCTGTGAACAGCCTTCTTGCAGATCCCCTACAGATCAAGTGCCAACCAGTTTTGCTCAACTGTGCACAACAGAGGCGAAGGTCTGGAGTCATGAGCGCAGTTCAGATTCTCTGCTCTGAACTCCATCTTTCCCCACTGTCGCATCTTGTCAGGGAGCTGTAGCTTGTGCCCCATAGTGTACACTCCATCTTCAGATCTGCCTTGACCTGTCGGTTTGACTGAAAGACTTAGTAGATCCTATGATTTTCCACCACTTGTTTCTGGATGCCCTTGACGCTCAGACATGGTATACACTGATGGTTTTACAGACAAACTGGTTTTGCCTGCACATATGCAAGATACAGTGAACTACAATGCCTGTTGAATGGTTTTATTGTATTCACTGCAGAATTGGTTGCCATTTCTTGAGTCCTCAGCCAGCTGCATTCTTGCACTGACGAGTCATTCTTAGTCATCAGTGTCTCCTTGAGTAGTTTCCAGGCTGTTGACCAGTGCTACCCTGGACATCCATTAGTTGTTATTATGCAAGATCTCCTGTATGACCTCCACCATGCTGGATGGTCAGTCATATTTGCCGTGTTGTCCGAACAAGACACAGCCAAGGGCAAAAGCACCACAGGCACAAAGATGTGAGCTGGTACCAGTGCCAAAGAGGGTTTCCACTTGTGCGAGTTCCACCAGCACCACGGGCAGTGCAGAGAATGAAGATGTTGAATTTGCCTTGGCCAATTGCCGGCTGAGTACAATCAGCCAGTGACCAGACAACAATGGACAGAAGCCTACTCAAAAGATAGAATAACAGCTCTAGCCCACTTAGTTATAGATCATCATCCAGGGCTGACTTTGACAGGGAACAGTGTTTAGTGAACTCTTAGAAATGAACAGTCAGTTGTTGTAAATTGCATTTGCTATGTACTGTGAAGTTTACCTATGATTATTTGCACTTAGCCATTGAGGGCCTTTTTGTGTTGCAGACTTCATTATTCAACAAGTTACAAAGGTAAGTAAACCTTTTTAACTGAGTTGTGTGACTTGCTTAATAATTTGTTGGAGTGTTGTAGAACCTTTGTTGTCCTATCCTGTTACCTGACCCTGGGGCATAGCTGTGTAGTAGTGGCAGGGAGAAATTGTCCTAGCAGTGTACTGCACCAAAGCTGTTTCACGAACTCCCAAACTCGGTGTACTGTAATAACAGTGGCAACTCTGCGTCCACAGCAGTAGCAACTAGGCCTTTACAAAACTGGCAATGAGGGTTAACAAAAGTCTTTGTCTAGACTCTTGGACACATTGAGATCCCAGGGAATGAAGATGCTGGTTGGTTGGCCAAGTTGGCTACCTAGATGCTGACTTTGGGGATGGAGGTGGCAGAACTAGATCTTTGTTCAACTCTACACTGGCAATTGTTGGAGGCTTGGAAAGTGGATTGCTGTGCCCTGATTTGCCTGGATAAACTGCGAACCATAAAGGAGACCATGACCATGTGGCAATCTTCCCTTCATGCTTTACTTATGGTATCTACTGTCCTCTGTCAGTTTCACATTGGTAACGTCTGGCTAGCTGACAACCACATTCTCCAAGTGGTGCCCATGTCACAGTGGTCCACATCCTACTCAACTACCCTGATTTGACCACATTATTTGCAAAACCTTAACTTTGTAGACATGCTACCTCTGGGCTAGCAGATGATGCCAGACTGACCAATTTGGTTTTATGTTTTACTGTGAAGAAGGTTTTTACTCCTTTCTGTGACATAGGGTACATTAGTATTGTTGGTCGATTGAGGGACTGGAGGAGTGCCCTGTCACTGCTCTGACCCGAGGGGCCCATGGCTGCCCTTACTCAGTAGTCCATTGTGGCTCCTGCCATTCCTCCTTTTCACAAAGTTCAGGTCCTGAAATTGTGTTCCATATTCCCTCCAGATACGAATCCATCAAGATTTTCCAGACCAAATTGGGACTCATCTGAATAAAGAACATTAGTCTACACTGTTTGACTGTCTTCTGTGAAGATGCACCAGACGTATACATACAGCAGGGCTCCGACAATAAAGTCCACTCTGCTGAAGCCTTCTGTACACTGTTTGCTTGGATGCTGCAAGGTCAGATGCCAGTTGTCATGCAATACTAAGACAGTACCATCATGCCCTTAAAACCAAATAAAGATCCACTCTTTCTGATGTCACATGTGGTTGGCCCTGTCTCTGGGATATAGTTTTGGTCTCTATAAACTGTTGCCTCATTCAAGAAACAATGGAACGATTTACATTAAGCCATCAGGTCACATCAGTTTGCGACTCTCCTGCTTCCATTCTTCTTATGGCCCTCTACAGCAGAGAGTCTGTAGGCATATTCTCTGTGCCATACTGCACCATCTGTGACTGCACACAGCGATTATAGATGTGGAACTACCCAGCAAACACTACCCTGCTTGATAGGTGCCCTGACATCATTGCTAGCATGGTTATCTGTTGATCGTAACGCCATCTTCGGCGCAGAACATGATGGTAACGACATTTTTTGACAGTTTGTATGATTATATTGTGAATTAGACACAGGATGGGTAAATAGCAGTTTGTTGCTCTAATTTTGGACACTGGTGTAGTTTTCTTGTGGTCATGCAGGTGGAGTATGGAAGCACTGGTTGAACGCAGAGGGTCTGCCTCCGGTCACATATGTCCCAGGGGCCTCCAGCTGTTTTCTGGGGGGTCACAACTCTCCGACCTTCACCCTTTTACACCTCTCTCACTTCAGCTAGCTTCTGTCTCTTGGCGTTCTTGGATACAGTTGAAACCATTGTGATTTGTCTTCTGTGTACTTTCTCTCTGGGGACTATTCCTGGCTTGACACACAAAGGATTAAGCGACTGATGACCTCATAGTTTGGTCCCTATAACACCATCCATCCATCCCTCTTATCAGGAAGGGGTGCAGAGGCAGTCTCTATGGACAGGCTGTTATGTTAGATAGAAGAACTGGCTTAGTTGCCTTCAAGTCGTGGATGTGTGAACAGTGTACCTGAAGTATAAGTGCTGAGAGTGAACCATCAATCAGCTTTTTGCAACAAAGTGGTACATTAAACTAAACAAAGATGATTGATATGATGTTTTTGGTTTACAAGAGGCCTCAAAAGACATTTTGTTATGATGATTGGGGCAGTCCAGCCAACTTCAGTGTGGTATCTGGTTTGCTGCCAACTTCCAGGGGGTGTATGAAGACTGAAGAAAATACCTGCAGTGTTGTATTGCTACATAAGTCATATTCTCAAGAATATTATCCCACTGTGCACATATTTGCAACAGATTCCTTTTTAAACTACTTCAGTCTCAGCAATTATTGAACAAATAATGCATACTGAGCATGCTGATTTCAGTATTTATGCACAGTCTTTGTACCTACAACTCGTGTCAGATTATGCATACTTCTGCTGAGTTATTTTATCTCCACTAGGGACCATTTCAAGCAATTGGTAGTGAGTGTTCATTCTAATTAGTAAGCTTAAAGGAGACTTACATCACAACCAATGAAAAACTGGAGTCTATCTTCAGTGTCATCAAGCCGGTGCTCTGCATCATATTCCTCAGCTGCAGGCAACAGAACAGCTTCGGCAAACTCCATTTCACTTTCTTCTCCCTCTGTAAAAAGAAATCATCATTTAGCTTTTTGTCTTGTTACTTTTATCATTCATTATTACCCATCTTTATTTGCTTTGTTTCATAGTAAGTAATAATACTAAAACTGAGTATACTATTGCAATTTACATGCAGGCAAAAAGCTATCATATAATATGGCGATAGTGAAAATTAGAGATGACTTGGTGTTACTAAACATACACTCTTCTTAAACTGTTGATGAAATTGGTAGTAACACTTACAAATTTTATTCCAAATGGATATGAATTTGTAAGTGACACACTTTCATACCAGATGATTGATCAAATGTTATAATCAATCAGTTATGCAAAACTTGTGTTTGCTCATTGTACAACAATCACTCAAAACAAATGTCAACTTAAAAGTTCAGACATTTTCGTTGGGGCAAGGAGGGGATAGGGGAAGGGGTATGAATGTTGTAGAAAGGAGAGCTTTCTTAAAATTGTAAAATGGTTACTTTACATTGCTATAACCTTTTCTTTTTACTTAAATATATAGATTGACTTGTACATTGTGTTTTTACTCTATGTCCCTACTTTTGCTCACAGGAGTACCACATTAACATTGCTTTATACACACATATTACATGAGAACAATGCAGACAGAATACTCACCAACAAATAGGATAATAGCTGGATGGTCATGTATTCTTGCAGCAAACCTCTCTGTCAAGATGTTCACCAACTTTGGCTGCCATGGGAACTCCTGAAACATTGTCATACTGTGCAGTTAGCTTCTCTTCCTCTATTTTCTTCACCCTTAACCCTAAACATCTCTCAAATGTGCATAACTAGAAACATGTGCTCCACCAAACTTTGTAATGTTTTTAATCACAGTACTTCACATTAGCTGCCAGAAATTAAGTAAATAGTCAGCTAATTCATACTGAAAGTAAATTTAATATTATTCAGCATGTATAAGGACTTTGATGATTATATTATCTAAAATGAACCAAATATCATACGTGTGTGCTGTCATTTATTATTAGTCTTCAAAAATTTGCTAATATTGTTACAGCAGTCACAAATATAAATGAAAAATAACAGAAAATGTAAATGAAATTAATAATCAAACTAACTGAAAATATTAAATCACACGACTTTTGCATAGTCAAAGCATATCTTTGTACAGTACTTCAGGTAAATTAGTTGATAAAATTTGGTGCATGTGCCATTTTCTTTTAGTGGACCCAGATCATTTTATACACTTTTACCTCTTTTCCATTCTGTCACTTGGTATGCCTCTAACATTTCATAATCAAATAAATCCTACAAATATTTGAGATTTAGTGGGCTTTTGTCCCAAAATTCAAATCTTGGCTCTTAGTCCAAATATTCCTTTTTTCAAAATGCAATGCTTTCTTTTTTTTTTGCGCTAACAGGCTCAGAACATCCCTCCTTGAAATCATTTGAAATAATTTTTGTTCTAGTAGTGTGTCTGCTGCGAGAAATTATCTGTAGTACAGACAGTGCTTTTTTTCTAAAAAAAGTTTGATGGTACTCCGACATGGGATATAATGCAGCAAAAATTAGTTATAACTGAAGCATAGGATACCACCCGTCTGCTTTTAGCCATGACATCATCAACATGTTGAACTACAAAAAAAATGGTATTGGACTCTTCAGTTGACTTTACAGCTCAAATGAAGCAGGCGGTACCACGAAACACACAAACATACAAGAGAAAGTGGTATCGAACACTTCAGTTTACATCATCTCAAATGAAGTATGCGATTTGAGCGTACGCATATCTGTTTAGCACTTTCATCGCCTACCAGTTAAGGCAAACCCAATCAAGCAGGGCCTGACAAATGAATATGACAACATACGTGATTCTGGAGAATATCAGGAATATGAAACATTTCCTAATCTGTCCCTGTAAATGTATGCTCGATGAATTATGGCAGAGAAGCAAGGAAGCACTGGACAAAAACCCAATTTTGGACTGAAAAACTTGGAGCTCCAACAAAAAGAAGTAAGAAAGATGTCAGAATGATTATTTCAAATAAAAGCAGCAATATTAATCTTTTAGGTGGTGGTGTTAACAAATTCATGTTTCAAAAAGTACCATTTTAATGCTTTTTGGAAAAAAAATCAATTTTTGAAAACATGATGTAATTGGATAGATAAAAAATCTACTCACCAAGCGGAAGCATGTGAACACACATAAGAAGGTATTACATATGCAACCTTTTGGAGACAGTGGCTCCTCCTCCTGGCAGAAGGGTTGAAGAGGAAGGAAGAGGCATGAAGGGAGGTTTAGGAAAAGGGGTAGAGTTCAGGAAAGTCACCAGAACACTGGGTCAGGAGAGACTTACCAGACAGGTTAAGAAGGAAAGATTAATTGTTGGGGGCAGCACTGGGCGAGATTTGAAAACCTAAAATCTTAAAGGTGGAGGATAAACTAATATGCAAAGCAGAGAGTACTGCTAAAACATCATGCACAAGTTAATAAGAGTGTAAAGCTAAGGGCATTGTATGTGATAGGGGTGGGAGGGGGATGGCAAAAAATAGACAGGTTAGAAAATGAAAGAGGTAGAAAGCTAGAATGGAGTTAAGAAAAGAATAGCTACTGTGAAGAAATGCTGAAACCAAAGAAATTAACATAAATTTAGGCCAGGTGGGTAGCGAGAACCAAGGACATGTTGTAGTGCCAGTTCCCCACATGCTGAGTTCTGAGAAACTGGTGTCTGGGGAAAGAATCCAGATTGCACGTGTGGAGAAACAAGCACCAAGGTTATGACTGTCATGTTGTAGTGCATGCTGTGCAACAGGATATTGTGTGTTGTCAGTGTGCACCCTCTGCCTATTCCCGTTCATTCTTTGCTATTGGTGTTTTTAGTGTCCATTCATCAGAGCCATATAGAAGTGCAGGTCAGGTATCACATCTTACAAATTGAACTCTAAGGTTTAGATTTAGGTCTGTACTAATGAGAATTTTTGTGACTCTTATGAAAGTGTTGCTAGTATTGTTTATGCAATATTTTATCTCCATGTCTGATTTTTATAGAGTCATGTTCCAAGGACCTTCCTCCTGGACAAAAGAGACAGTGTGAATAGGAATCCGGCCAGAGGTTCAGTCATGAATGTACAATCAATTTCTCTTCATCATAAGATCATTTCCATTACTAAATTTGAGTCTCTGCAAAATTCATACTTTAATCTTTTTTCAAAGAAGGATCACAAAAAAAAAAAAAAATTATATTTAATCTCTCATGTGGCATATTAACAAATTTGCTTTTATTACAGCTTAAGCCCACTTTTCTGAAGAATGTGAAAAGCATACAGAATTTTGAGTTCTCTTGGGTCTTGCTCCCTTATATTCAGGTCAGCAAATGTGATTTAAAATGTTATTTCAAATGAAAATTTGATTAAAGGTACTGGTTATGGATTAACCTAGCCTCACCTTCATTTCTGTTGTAGTAAACATAATCATTTGTTAAGTAGCCTTTATAAATAAAATTATTTAATGCAGACAACTTTCCCATTAAAGTAATATTGACATTATCTTTTATAAATAATTTTAATTGCCTTTTGTAAATAATGTACATACGCAGACTAAAGTGACAAATGGAACTTTGTCCCAAGGCCTGGATTCAAATCCGAGCCCCCTGCACACTAGGTATATGCACTGACTACACAAGCAAGCCTCCCTCCTCAGTCCAAATTCCTCGTTCATGCCTCACCCCACTTGGTGTTCCCCCTAAACTCAAACAATGTTGCAGAGGCTCTCCAGGTGTGTTGGACTAGCATCTTATAGTTTCATTTCATTAAAGCGCCTGTGCCTGGGTTTCAGCCAGGACCCCCTTTTCAATCAGTGGTGAGCTGCTAGTCCAATTCAGTTGGAGAGCAGTGCTGTTGAAGTTGAGGAGGAATACCAAGTGGGCTGAGGTGTGAATGGGAATTTGGAATTAGGAGCGAGACATGCTAGGGTAGCACATGTAGTTGTGCAAAGCGTCTATGCCCCAGGTGGCATAGTGGTTAGTGCATCTGCCTAGTGAACAGGAGATCTGAGTAACGTTGGGTAATTTTTGGCAGTGCTACAGAGTACTGGAAGAAAAGAAGCTAATCTCAAAAATTTGATGTGATTTGTACATAGCAGAAGAAAAGGATTATAGGGATAACATTACCTACCCACACTAATTTCAGATGCACTAACAACCACTTTTATTTCTCAAAGACAAAAAAACACGATACAACACTCAAAAAACCAAACAAGAACAGCACAAAGATAGTCTGTGTGTACAGGAGTGTACTTCACCAGTCACACTCGATTAATTGATCTTTTTGCTGCTACAGTGTCAGTAGTTTTATTATAAACAAGAGTATTCAGAGAAACCCACAACTTAATAAGTAGTCTGGCAGTGCAGGGATAAGGTAAATTAAAGTGTTAAAAGAATTTGTAATAAGTATTACTGCTAATTAGTAAGCTGGAGTGAGGGTGTCTGAATGAACCCAGTTAATCAGCAAGTAACTAGTATTTTTAAGCCGAGCTCAGGCCTCAGCTTTTCTATCTGTGGGTTAGGCTTTTTGGTGGGAAATATAATTCAAAAAGGTAGTGTAACAATAGCTGGAAATTGTTTACACTAAAACACAATTCAGGATATCTGGTAAATTTGAAATTGCTCTTCACAGCATTATGAAAATACATGAAGCATAATATGATACTTCTTAACTGTTGGAGCTGGAGAGTGACTGGAGACTGGCATTTGTGTATGGGTGTGGCTGATGCATTGACCCTAACTCAGTCACATCATACATGAAAGAGTCTGCATCGGAAGACTTCTGATAAGAGGTTTCCTTAATGGGCAATTTCCAGAATAATTCAGTGTGACCTAAAGCTGCATCCAATCAATCTCAATGTTTTCACTATACATATTTTATGAGCAGTTCTTGTGAAAGCCAGACCTGCAGAGTAAATCAGGTGCTACTGAAAGAGCTACAAGCAGACCAAAAGTAGCACATTCATTTAATATATTCGTTTGAAATGGAAGGGAAAGTGGAATATCAAAGAGATGTGCTGTGCTTACCAAAACATGACTTGAAAATTAATGAAATGGAACTGATGAATTAAGAAGGATTCAAGATAATAGCATATCAATGTATAACAAGTAAACTAAAATGCTGAATAGCTGCAACTACAAAAAGTTGACTGGCAGAACCTAAATGTTTGTTAATATTATATTGAAGAGGTCTCTGAATGGTGCAGCAGTTAGCTTGTTAATAATGTTATGTAATCATACCGTTTGTGAGAATTTGGATGTTGATTTTCTGAGTATTACCACTGATTGAAGATATCTGTAGTTGTTCCATTTAGCATGCTCCTTTGCCAAACAAAAATTTCTTCAATTAAAGTACATCATGAACCTAAAACATGGCATTTTTCATAATTTTGCCACAACAGATTTTACCAATTGTTTTCAAGAGATCCTTTAATTTTTGAAACAGACATAATATAAGTAAGCTGCTGCTTTTATTTGTCTGCTAGAATGACTAATCACAATAAATGAATGCTTCACATCAGGGACATTTCCAGAGCAGTTAAAACAGGCAAGAGTTGTACCTTTGCTTAAGAAACGTAATGCAGAAGACACAGAAAATTACCGGACCATTTCCCTGCAGTCACCATTCTCAAAAATAATAGAAGCAATTACAAAAGACAGATTAATGACTTACCTGAATAAATACAATCTTTTAAGAAAATCACAGTTTGGTTTCCAAGGTGGCAAAAATACGGAGTCAGCCATAACAGAATTCACAAAAGTTGTACTTGATGCTCTGGACAAACATTAGTGTGTTACAGGCATATTTTTTGATCTTTCTAAGGTCTTTGACACAGTCGACCACAAGATTCTATAAAATAAATGAGAAGTATTAGGGATAAGACGGGTAGGTAATGGCTGGTTTCGAACATAACTAGCAGATAGGGTACAAAAAGTAGGGATAACACATACTTCAAATAGATCTAGTAAAACACTTATCAGAACCAAAATACATTAATATGGGAGTTCTGCAAGATAGCATATTAGGACCAATACTATTCCTAATACACATCAATGACTTTCCCAGTAGGGTCACTCAAGGTGAAACAATTGTCTTCGATGATGAAAGCAATATTATAGTCACTGAAGAAACAAGAGAACTCCTTGCAGAGAAAGGAAATGAAGCTCTCAAGGAAGTTTACGATTAGTCAATAAGCAATAAAGTGACATTAAACATAAATAAAACTAATGCCATGAATTTCAGTTTGAAGAGGGAAAATGACAATGTTAAATTAAATGTAGATGGCACCTCTATAGATTATGTAACGAATGCAAAATTTCTAGGAATGAATATTGATTCTCAGCTGAAATGGTGTGAATACACAAAGGTACTTGCAAACAGAATGTCATCAGCATGTTATGCCCTTAGAATCCTATCATCAGTGTGTACCATGCAGTGTCTTTTAGTTACATACTGTTCATATGTACATTCAATTCTTAGCTATGGCAGTCTTTTTTGGGGAAAAATGCACAAAATATGAACACAGTTTTCAATCTCCAGAAAAGAGCCATAAGAATAATAACCAAAAATAGTATTCATTGTAAAGATCTGTTCAAAACACTGGGGATTTTAACTGGTCTGTGTGAATACATTTACCATTCAGTTGTACACATCAAAAATAACAATGGTAATTACTCACAAACAGCTCTGTCCATGACCATGGAACAAGAGCTAGACTCAACTTACGTTTACCAAGAGAAAATAAACATAAAACTCAAAACAGCGTTTTCTACCAAGGAATAAAACTTTACAATAAATTACCAAAAGAGATTAAAGAAACTGCAAAAATACACTTATTTAAAATGCAATACATTTTACACATTGAGGGAATACTTAGATTAAAGAGTAGAGGTTTGGTAAAAAAAAGGTTATACAAATAAATAATTATAATGATTATAAAACATCCAACGGTCCACATAACACCTTCACACTATGTTTTTTTCCTTATTTTTTTTTTTTTTTTCCTTTTCTAGAAAAACTTACTTCGAAGCTATGCATAACATAATACTAACACCTCTTCCTCTTTCTGAGCTCAACATCTCATTCATTATAAAGGGATACTGACTCAGTTTCTCAGGACAGCAAATGGGAAGTTGCAGTAAAGAAAATAGCGCAGGAATCGCCTGTGTGTGTGTGTGTGTGTGTGTGTGTGTGTGTGTGTGTGTGTGTGTGTGCAGTGACTGATAGTGAGATATGAGTGAACAGTGTGGCATTACATTATTTAATAAGTTATTTGTAAAACCACCACTACTACTACCCATCATTTCTAATTATGAAGCAACTCGTGAAACTAGTCATTTTCTCCCCCCCCCCCCCCTCCCCTGTAAATCTGTGTAGGTAGTCTCACTTTTGCGGCTGATAAAGGCATATTACAAAAAATGGTACATCTTTTTCTACAAGTTGGGTTGGGTTGTTGGGGCAAAGAGACCAAACAGCGAGGTCATCGGTCTCATCAGATTAGTGAAGGAAGTCGGCGGTGCCCTTTCAAAGGGACCATCCCGGCATTTTGCCAGAGCGATTTAGGGAAATCACGGAAAACCTAAATCAGGATGGCCGGACGCGGGATTGAACCATCGTCCTCCCGAATGCGAGTCCAGTGTATTAACCACTGCGCCACCATGCTTGGTGTGTTCTATAAGTTTCACAGTTAGTTCTTGCCAACACTTTAATTTCTCCCTTATTCACAGCCCAGTCCACATGAATGCAGAGCTTTACGTATTTATAAACAACGTAAACATCTAGGTTAACGTATGCTGCAGTTGAAAAAAAAAAAAAAATATATACGTGACGTCCAGTTCTCCCCGTATGTGGTAAACGTTATTGTTTTTAACGTCATGTTCGTCTCGCATGTTGTGAACCGAACGATAACGGAAGTTGGTAGGCAGCTCTTTCCGTCTTCGATACAGCGTGTGACGTCTCGCTTGCAAGGTCACTCACCAGCCCGTCTGGGTCGTCGTTGACGAGCGCGCGGCCGTCGTCGGTGATGACGCTGCCGTCGGCGGCGTGCAGCAGCACCAGCGCCGGGATGCCCTGGACGCGCAACAGCGCCGCCAGTTCGCGACGCGTCTCCGCCTCCTCGTAGGCCACCGCCAGCCACGGCATCGTCGACAGGTACGACTCGAAGCTCTCGGCGCTCCTGTAAGGCAGCCAGGGCGAGCCTGAGCGTCTGTCACCAGCGGTCAGCACGAGAAGCGCTCTCATGAATGTCGCTGACTGGAGATCAATTTTCGTCTCACTAGGCGACCTTACGGGACTTGACCTTCTCGGTTATCTTCATACACAACTGGCCATGAAAATTGCTACACCACGAAGATGACGTGCTACAGACGCGAAATTTAACCGACAGGAAGAAGATGATGCGATATGCAAATGATTAGCTTTTCAGAGCATTCACACAAGGTTAGCGCCGGTGGCGACACCTACAACGTGCTGACATGAGGAAAGTTTCCAACCGATTTCTCATACACAAACAGCAGTTGACCGGCGTTGCCTGGTGAAACATTGTTGTGATGCCTCGTGTAAGGAAGAGAAATGCGTACCCTCACGTTTCCGACTTTGATAGAGGTCGGATTGTAGCCTATCGCGATTGCGGTTTATCGTATCGAGACATTGCTGCTCGAGTTGGTAGAGATCCAATGACTGTTACCAGAATATGGAAGCGGTGGGTTCAGGAGGGTAATACGGAACGCCGCGCTGGATCCCAACGGCCTCGTATCACAAGCAGTCGAGATGACAGGCATCTTATCCGGATGGCTGTAACGGATCCCTGAGCCAACAGATGGGGACGTTTGCAAGACGACAACCATATCCACGAACAGTTCGACGACCTTTGCAACAGCATGGACTACCAGCTCGGAGACCATGGCTGCGGTTACCCTTGATGGTGCATCACAGACATGAGTGCCTACGATGGTGTACTCAACGACGAACCTGGGTACACGAATGGCAAAACGTCATTTTTTCGGATGAATCCAGGTTCTGTTTACAGCATCACGATGGTCGCATCCGTGTTCGGCGACATCGCGGTGAACGCACATTGGAAGCGCGTATTCGTCATCGCCATACCGGCGTATCACCCGGCGTGATGGTATGGGGTGCCATTGGTTACACGTCTCGGTCACCTCTAGTTCACATTGACGGCACTTTGAACAGTGGGCGTTACATTTCAGATTTGATACGACCCGTGGCTCTACCTTTCATTCGATCTCTGCGAAAACCTACATTTCAGCAGGATAATGCACGACCGCATGTTGCAGGTCCTGTACGGGGCCTTTCTGCATACAGAAAATGTTGGACTGCTGCCCTGGCCAGTACATTCTCCAGACCTCTCACCAATTGAAAACGTCTGGTCAATGGTGGCCGAGCAACTGGCTCGTCAGAATACGCCAGTTACTACTCTTGATGAATTGTGGTATCGTGTTGAAGCTGCATGGGCAGCTGTGCCTGTACAAGCCATCCAGGCTCTGTTTGACTCAAAGCCCAGGTGTATCAAGGCCTTCATTACGGCCAGAGGTGGTTGTTCTGGGTACTGATTTCTCAGGATCTATGCACCCAAATTGCGTGAAAATGTAATCACATGTCAGTTCTAGTATAATATATCTCTCCAATGAATACCCGTTTATCATCTGCATTTCTTCTTGGTGCAGCAATTTAATGGCCAGTAGTGTACTTTCAGGATTTGAAGGCCAGTGCCCCGGTATCGATATCATGAAGCAGCACGACAATGTCAACCCCAACAAAAGTCTGAATGAATTCAACTTCTTGGGAAATACCATGCCTTTCACAAACAAAAATGAGGTACAAAAAAGTGAGAAATTCATTAATGAGGCGAATGAAAAGGTGAGAAAGAAATCCCTAATAAAGTTTTACAAAACAATGGCAACACCGTCGGTACTTCGTGGCAGCGAAACTTGGACAATAACAGCTGGAAATTAATATTTTTTCTCCGCAAACTGGCGCATTTTTCGGGCTATATAACGACGGTCTGCCAGTGTGGACTTTCTAGTTCTTAGTTGCAAAACCAGGGCACATTACCCCTTAAAGAACAATTGGTGTGTTACTTTACAGCTGTTTGTACGCAGAAAATGGTTTCGTCTGCAAATGGAAATGGTACCTAAATAATTATTATACGTACATATTAGACTGAGAATCTGCGTTTTTTACACAACATTCGAAACTATTCATGTTGTTGAGAATTAGTTCAGATCTATGTAATTTTGTTCGTTACTACAAAATAAGCCATGTTCTCAAGGTCTTCATATGTGGATCTCAGGTCATAATGTTTATTTGTTAATTTCAATTTGGTTCTCGATAGTAGAGTATTGAAATAGCTGTTATTTCTACACTCTGACGAGCAACTAGAAACTCTTCTTAATGACAGCACTGCGGAATTATCTGATTAGGAAGGATAGGAATTCTCATTTTTGACTAAAGATTGTCCTGCTGAGGTCGATGAAACTGACACGTGAGCAATAACAATGTTAAGAGGTTGAGCCACTAGTCAGGAGAAGCGGATGTCCTTGTACAGTCAGTTTCTCTGACAGTGCAGATGTACATGCTGCAGAATATATGAATGAAAAGCCAGGTAGAGTTGTGTTGCAACCAGTTTCAGAAGTTAGGTGTTACAATGTCGGCAAACTACCAAAATTCGTTGAGGTAAGGAATGCCTCAAATTCCAAAATGGCTGCAATTCAAAGATAACGAGACATGTGATCAAATGTGAAATGTATTTATGTACTGTGAAAAATAACTATTTTGAGGCTTATCATAAAATGTACCATAAAGAATTATTTACCAGCAGTAGCAAATTATTACTTGCCACAAATTATTGTGTGATTATTATTTACTTACATTTATGAAATTGCTTTAGAACATCAACAAAAACCTAAATTGGAGATCATATATTTCAGAAATATTAACATTAATAATCCTATTTTCTGTGTGCATTAGGAGATAGAGTTTACTATCTCAAATAAAATATCTATTCTGCTGAACAAAATGTGTTTATTGGTGAATGAGGAAAGAAAATACATGGCAATGATTAGTAAAAAAATGGTTCAAATGGCTCTGAGCACTATGGGACTTAACATCTGTGGTCATCAGTCCCCTAGAACTTGGAACTACTTAAACCTAACTAACCTAAGGACATCACACACATCCATGCCCGAGGCAGGATTCGAAACTGCGACCGTAGCAGTCGCGCGGTTCCTGACTGCGCGCCTAGAACCGCTAGACCACCGCGGCCGGCTAATGATTAGTACATTTTCACTATAAATGAGATTTGAGATCCACATATGTGGATCTCCATTTATACCTTAGCGAGTCATCACAAATACATTTTTTAATAAAAATCGCGTCTTCTTAGTTTAAATTACTAATCACATGAAAATGCGAGTATACATAGTAATCTGGTTGAGAAATGTGAAATACCAAACAGAAAATAAAATACTATATTATTTCTAGTATCCAACAGTACGGTATATTACTGACATAAACAATTTCTTTAATTTAAGAACAAGGAATTTCGTCATTGCATATCAATTTTAGTTTCTTTTCATGTGATTAGTCATTTAAAATGAATTATGTTATTTTAATAAATAATAATGATTCAGAATTTTTAATTAAATTTATTTGATAATGTATATAAAATTTAAACAGGCCGCTACTAGTGAAAATCGAATCAACGACTTAATGTTTACAAGACTTGTGCACTACATGCTCAACTGCTGGCGGCTCTGTTAAAATGCTCCAAATATTTTGTACTTAATAACACTCTTTAAAGCAATTTTTTCGAGTTTTTGTTTCAGTTGCGCTTCTAACTGCTTTAATAAATAGATGTTGCAGGAGGTGACTTTAAAATACTGCAAGGAAATTGAAGAGGATCAGACAGTAAGGTTTCCTGGTTTGTTCAGAAAATGAACTCAGGTCACAAATTCATTGCGTAATATATAACATTAAACTTGGATCAACTGAACGAGGTTCAGAGTTGACCTAAATTATCAGGCATGTTTAACAACACCACCAAATCAGCTATCAGTACTATTCTCGCTCTTTGACCACGGATATTTATCACATACACCGTATGTATACAGTATTTATTATTTAAGGTTTCTTGTTGTATGCAAAGAGGCAAATAAGTGCAAAAAACTTCTCAGACTTCTCCAAGAAACCTGGCACTGGCCTTGAATGCGAACAATTTGAAGGCGAGTACACTCTGGTGGCGACTGTGGCATCATGACGAGTTTGCAGAATTTTGCTGAACGTAATGAAAATGCTCATACTGGTCATCGATTTAGGCTGCTTTCCGTGCGGACGATAGTTTCGATAGTTCTCGGGTTTAAAGCCATGTTTATTCAACGCTTAAGAAACTATCGGCACAGAGAATAGCTGAGCTGTACATTCGTATTGTTTGCTTAAAGTAGAGTTGCCGTCAACCTGATGGTTACTTTGCCCATCATAGTGATTTACTGGGCATGGTCGTCTTGGAGATGGTGTACGCTTGACTTGTCACCTACATACAATTACATTTAGGCTACGTATTGGCCAATAAATGTGACTGCTTATTGACTTACGTCAGCGCGCGTGCAGTTCTCACAGCAGCTTAAACAAATGTTTGGTAGTTAAAAATTGAATACTAATTGTGTAGTTACAGCTATTCAAGCCTTGAGAGAATTTTCGGATAGAGACGTTCAGTCATTATTAGCTGCTGCCGAAATTCATATTATTCATTGTTCAATGAAAAGTGTTATAGTTTGCTTATCTTACTTTTTCACATTACGAGTCATCGAGAATTATTATGGGAATAAGTATCTGCACTCGTTACTTAATTCATCAACATTCTCTTTAACCTAACGTTATAGACTTAGAAAACTAATTCGAACTTTAGCGACGTCGTAATGTTAACAACTTCTGTATTACTTGTAGCTTTTCAACTTGCATTTGCCCAAAATCTGTTCTTTTGCGGAGTCACTAGTTGTGAACTGATGAATGCAATGAAAATTTTACATGATCTGCAACCTTTGGTTAGTTAAAGTCAATCATTGCTCAAGAGGAGATAATCTTAACATTTATGTAACACATATTTCCCAGTTCATTTTTGAGCTAATCTAAGATCAGCTGCTTTGCATAACTGGCACTTTGTGTGAGAAAACAAAGAAAGCCAGTAGTCTGCGAAACGACTCCCTGCGCAGACTAGTGCACTTACGCCTGGTTGGAGCGAACGGGCAGCAGCATAAAAGGTCGGTGTACGAGTGCGTGCGAACTGTATTCAGTCGTGTTCGGCTCAAATTCACTAGTGTTCTGTTGGCGGCCGCTCTTTCAGTGAACCATCAAAGGAACTACACGTCCTCTCCGCTTTAGCATTAGCACTACAGAAAGCTTCCGTCTTCTATCTTTTGTTGTTGGCATGATTTGCGTGAGCGATGGAGTAGTCGTCGTGTGACTACTGCCTCCCGCCAGGTAGACCGTTCGCCGGGTGCAAGTCTTCCGATTTGACGTCACTGCGGCGACTTAGCGTCGATAGGGATGAAATGATGATTAGGACAACACAACACCCAGTCCCTGAGCGGAGAAAATCTCTGACCCAGCCGGGAATCGAACCCGAGCCCTTTGGATTGACAGTCTGTCGCGCTGACCACTTTTTCTTTTCTTTTCTTTTTTTTTTCTTTTTCACTTTTTTCGGTATTGTTCGTTGCATTTGGTCTGGGTGGACGTCAGAAGACATGCGTTCAAGTTGATCGTCGATTCCTTTACTCAGTTTTTTTTTTTTTAATTACAGACGGCGAGCAGCCCTCCGACCGAACACGCTGAGCTACCGTGCCAGCACCACTCAGCTACCAGGGGCGGGCAGCGATGGTGTGATCTGAAGGGAATATAACGTTGATGACAAAAGAAATATGATTGGTAGAAAATCGCTGAAACAAGAGGGAATGTATTGGCTTTGAATTTCTTTTTATTAAATAGGAAAAGAACAATAAATTTCCTTGACAGTAAACAAATACGAATATTTTCCGCCAGAATGAAAAATGCTACTGTCGTGGCAGAAAACAAGCGAATATGTCTTGTTTGGAGGTAGGGATTTGAAGGAAGGCAACTAGCTTTCCGGCTTATCTGGTAGCTTCAAAGACATTTATGTTAAATCAAAACATCTTGATATATTCACACTTTTTTACCTGCCAGTATTAGTACCCATTGATGTAGTATAATGCATCGCGTGAAGTAAAGTAACACAATGTCATGTCGTGCAATGTGACACAACGTGTTATTATACACACATCAAAAAAAGTTTTGCATCACCCCGGTTCCCAGAGCTCCTGAAGATAGGCTTTGACCGGGGATATTGTATCACAGGCACAGTCCCTTTTACTGTTCACAGAGGTCATTAAACACGCCCAAAGATGTAAACAACCACGCATGAGCAGTGCCAATTAGACGGAGGGGGTCCGACTGCCGACCAGTTCCAGTCATTCCACCAGGAAGGAGGTCCATGGCTCGTGTTGCCTGCAGTTCAACCATGTCTAAACGGTCAATACCGCGGTTTCATCGCGTCCGCATTGTTACTTTGTGCCAGGAAGGGCTCTCAACCAGGGAACTGATCCAGGCGTCTCGGAGTGAACCGAAGCGATGTTGTTCGAAAATGGAGGAGTAAAGAGGACAGGAACCGTCGATGACATGGCTCGCTCAGGCCACCCAAGGGCAGTGGATGACCGCTACCTACGAATTATGACTCGGAGGAACCATGGCAGCAACGCCACCATGTTGAATAACGCTTTTTGTGCAGCCACAGGACGTCGTGTTACGACTCAAAACTGTGCGCAATGGGCTGCATGATGCGCAACTTCACTCCCGACGTCCATGGCTCAAATGGGTCTGAGCACTATGGGACTCAACTGCTGAGGTCATTAGTCCCCTAGAACTTAGAACTAGTTAAACCTAACTAACCTAAGGACATCACAAACATCCCTGCCCGAGGCAGGATTCGAACCTGCGACCGTAGCGGTCTTGCGGTTCCAGACTGCAGCGCCTTTAACCGCACGGCCACTTCGGCCGGCCCCGACGTCCATGGCGAGATCCATCTTTGCAACCACGACGCCATGCAGCGCGGTACAGATGGGCCCAACAACGTGCCGAATGGACCGTTCAGGATTGGCACCACGTTCTTTTCACCGATGAGTGTCGCATATGTCTTCAGCCAGACAATCGTCGGAGACTTGTTTGGAGGCAATCCGGTCAGGCTGAACGTCTTGGACACACTGTCTAGCGAGAGCAGCAAGGCGGAGTTTCCCTGCTATTTTGGGGGTGGCATTATGTGGGGCCGACGTAAGCCGCTGGTGGTGGTCATGGAAGGCGCCATAACGGCTGTACGATACGTGAATTGCATCCTCCGACCGACAGTGCAACCATATCGTCAGCATACTGGCGTGGCATTCGCCTTCATGGACAACAATTCGCGCCCCCATCGTGCACATCTTGTGAATGACTTCCTTCAGGATAACGACGTCGCTTGAATAATGTGGCCAGCATGTTCTCCAGACATGAACCCTATCGAACATGCCTGGGATAGATGGAAAAGGGCTGTTTATCGACTATGTGATCCACCAACCAATGTGAGGGATCTACCCCGAATCACCGTTGAGGAGTGCGCCAATCTGGACCAACAGTACCTTGATGAACTTGTGGATAGTATGCCACAACGAATACAGGCATGCATCAATGCAAGAGGACGTGCTACTGGGTATCAGAGGTACCGGTGTGCATAGCAATCTGCACCACTACCTCTGAAGGTCTCGCTGTATGGTGGTACAACATGCAATGTGTTTTTTTCGTGAGCAATAAAAATGGCGGAAATGATGTTTATGTTGATCTCTAATCCAATTTTCTGTACAGGTTCCGTAACTCTCGGAACCGAGGTGACGCAAAATCTTTTTTGATGTCTGTAGTTTAGGATGCACACGTAATCAAAAAAATGGCTCAAATGGCTCTGAGCGCTATGGGACTTCTAAGGTCATCAGTCCCCTAGAACTTAGAACTACTTAAACCTAACTAACCTAAGAACATCACGCACATCCATGCCCGAGGCAGGATTCGAACCTGCGACCCTAGCGGTGGCGCGGTTCCAGACTGTAGCGCCTAGAACCGCTCGGTCACCCGTGCCGGCACGTAATCACTCAGGTGCAGTTTCTATTATACATGGACCTTCACTCTCGGATACTTTATATTATAGATTCCTCCCATTCTCGAGAAGCATATAAATTTGTGTCTGTTTCTTATAACATCCTTCACCATACATGTAAAAAGGGGTGAGTTTGGGAAAGAAATGGTCTCGGGGAGGTGATCACCTCCCCCCCCCCCTCCCCAAATCCAGATATCAAAATTATTTTATTCTCTGCCCTGGAACAAACCCAGCGCCAGAAATTTTATGTCGCCCCTAAAAACTATTTTACTTATTACATGTATGCTCTCCGGCCATGTGATATTGTATATTGTTTACTATGGCTGGCGAATCTTCTGGATTTTGGGCACATGATCAGGAACTTTAGCCTATAAATTCCAATATGACGATGTGCCAGCACCTTGCAGCTAAGAGATGTCACTGCGCTAAGAAAGTAGGGTTAACTCGTAAAAGTGGGAGTATTTCAAGGTTTTTTGATTAAACGTCTTTGAAGCTTCCAAATAAGTGGAAAAGTTAGCTCCCTTCTTTTACATCCTTGACTCCGCCCAGCACATATTCGCCTTTTTCTGTGCTCCGATAGGAACATTTTTCATTCTGGTTCCCATTACTGTACCGTAATTCTGACACTAGGCCGCCATAGATTGGCAATCGATGTAGATATTTGTTGACTCGGCCGATGAGTGATCTGGTATAGATTTCTTTATTGTTTCTCAGACCTGGATATTGCTTATATCGTGGCAACGGATAAAGCTGTCACAAAACAACAGGACAACCATTAGGTGCTGTATTTCCGTACCTTCTTAAAAAAATTTAAACCGATTAGCTCACGTTTGAAACATAGAAGTGGCGTGCGTAAAAAAATGACAAATACGTGTTTTTCGCACGTAAAACCCGAATGGAGCTAGGTTTTTTGAAAGCGAGTTTTCAGATTTATCGAAAGAATCCATTTTTTAATTTATTTTGTTCGCTTTAAACTGTTTCCACGCATTCAGTTCATGTAAGAACGTAATTTACACGCAACACAACGGATCAAGATTATTCGATAAAAAATTTCATTTTGACTTTATCCGTTCATCTACATTCGTGCATAGTTTGAACTTATCCGTGCAATTTTAAAGTGTAGAAGTGACACGCTTCAGAAACCTTCCAGATTTTTTCTTTTTTTTTTTTTTTTTTTTTTTTTTTTTTTTTTTTTTTTTTTTTTTTTTTTTTTTGCATGTAACATCCAGCGCATCAGAAAAGATCCCTTGTATCGGAAAAGCTTCTGTCAGCTTAGAAGTGAGAAGTGTAAGCAGCTGCAGGCAAAAACAATACTCATCTACAGAACTGCGACAACATTGAGGCATTACCGTAGGGACATATACGGAATTGCTTTATGTGACTGGTTGAGGTGGATGCGCGAAGTGGCCGCTTTAAGCCAGCTGCAGATGTCTGGGAGCTTCTGTCATCTACACTACTGGCCATTAAAATTGCTACACTACGAAGATGACGTGCTACAGACGAGAAATTTAACCGACAGGAAGAAGATGCTGTGATATGCAAATGATTACCTTTTCAGAGCATTCACACAAGGTTGGGGCCGGTGGCGACACCTACAACGTGCTGACATGAGGAAAGTTTCCAACCGATTTCTCATACGACAGCAGTTCACCGGCGTTGCCTGGTGAAACGTTGCTGTGATGCCACGTGTAAGGAGGAGAAATGCGTACCATCACGTTTCCGACTTTGATAAAGGTCGGATTGTAGCCTATCGCGAATCGCGATTGCGGTTTGTCGTATCGCGATATTGCTGCTCGCGTTGGTCGAGATCCAATGACTGTTACCAGAATATGGAATCGGTGGGTTCAGGACGATAATACGGAACGCCGTGCTGGGTCCCAATGGCCTCGTATCACTAGCAGCCGAGATGACAGGCATCTTATCCGCATGGCTGTAACGGATCGTGCAGCCACGTCTCGATCCGTGAGTCAACAGATGGGGACGTTTGCAAGACAACAACCATCTGGACGAACAGTTCGATGACGTTTACAGCAGCATGGACTATCAGCTCGGAGACCATGGCTGCGGTTACCTTGGCGCTGCATCACAGACAGGAGCGCCTGCGATGGTGTACTCAACGACGAACCTGGGTGCAGAGAATGGCAAAACGTTTCGGATGAATCCAGGTTCTGTTTACAGCATCATGATGGTCGCACCCGTGTTTGGCGACATCGCGGTGAACGCACATTGGAAGCGTGTATTTGTCATCGCCATACTGACGTATCACCCTGCTTGATGGTATGGGGTGCCATTGGTTACAAGTCTCGGTCACCTGTTGTTCGCATTGAGGACACTTTGAACAGTGGACGTTACATTTCAGATGTGTTACGACCCGTGGCTCTACCCTTCATTCGATCCCTGCGAAACCCTACATTTCAGCAGGCTAATGCACTACCGCATGTTGCATGTCCTGTACGGGCCTTTTTGGATACAGAAAATGTCCGACTGCTACCCTGGCCAGCACATTCTCCAGATCTATCACCAACTGAAAACGTCTGGTCAATGGTGGCTGAGCAACTGGTTCGTCACAATACGGCAGTCACTACTCTTGATGAACTGTGGTATCGTGTTGAAGCTGCGTGGGCAGCTGTACCTGTACACGACATCCAAGCTCTGTTTGACTCAATGCCCAGGCGTATCAAGGCCGTTATTAGGGCCAGAGGTGGTTGTTCTCGGTACTGATTTCTCAGGATCTATGCACCCCAATTGCATGAAAATGTATTCACATGTCAGTTCTAGTATAATATATTTGTCCAATAAATACCCGTTTATCATCTGCATTTCTTCTTGGTGTAGCAATTTTAATGGCCAGTAGTGTACAAAGCTGCGACAACACTAAGGCATTGCCTTGGAGACGGATATGAAATCGTATTATGTGACTGGTTGAGATAGAAGCGCAAAGTAGCCGCGATAAGCTGTAATGGAGCTTCTTTCGCTGACTTTGCTGTAGCGTGTTGTGCTGGCCGCTCGTCCAGCGTTTGGCAGGTCAGGCTTCATTTCATTAAGCGCCGAAACGTACGAACCACGAAGTATGTCGGACGAGAGCAGACCGTCTGAAGAGATTACCGCGCACTGTCTACCCGTGAGAGTGGCGTGAGGGTGCAGCCGTGGCGAAAACTCGGCGGCCGCAAATAATTCCAAGGCCGCCGAATAAGTAAAATCCGTACTAATAAACATACGTAATAGGCGGTGGAACCACAAGAAACACAGAAATCGGGTGATGTAGCACGCCTAGACACCCGCTCTAGTACTTTAGACTTTGATGATGGAAGATACTTATGTATCTATCATTTCTAGAAGTTAATAACTTCCAAACGCCTCAAGCGATCCTAGCAACAATGTGTCAGCCGATATCGCTTGAAGAATTTCAAGTAATGCCATACAGTTTGAGTTATGAGAAAGAAGAATTAGGTGATAGACTGCAATACCTATGTGTTGGTGTAGTTGTAGTATCAGGTGATAGACTACAATACCTATGTGTTGAGATTTAATTCTCCTTAGGTTTAAACTGTGTAAGTGATGACGGGAAAGGACCAACCATCATAATGGAAGAAGTAAAGTCTGCCATAGCTGCAATGAAAAATGGCAAAGCAGTAGGTACAGTTACGATACCGGGAGAAATATTAAAATGCTTGAACCACCATGGAATAAGAGAAATATTGAGGTTATGTAGTAAAATATATGACAGTGGTGAATGGCCTGAGGACTCTCTGACAACAGTAATGATTCCATTACCGAAAAAACAAGGAACCAAGAAATGCAGTGAGCACAGGACAATTAGCCTCATTTCACATGCAGCCAAAGTGATGTTAATAAGAGACTTGAAAAAGTAATGGAGGAGAATCTTGGCAAGAAGCAGTTTGGCTTTAGTCGGAATACGTGCACCAAAGGTGTAATAGGGCTCCTACGAATCTTGGGAGAAAGGTTTATTGAAAAAGGAAGAGATCTCTATATGTGCTTCATCGATCTAAAAAAGGCGTTTGACAATGTGGCTTGGGACAAGCTGGCGACTATAATGAGGGAAAAGAGAGTGGACTGGAAAACCAGAAGACTTGTAGAACTCATTATATCTTAATCAAAAAGCCTCATTTAAAGTGAGAGGAGAAAGTACAAACTGGATCGGACTACGAAAAGGAGTAAGACAAGGATGCTGTCCATCACCTACCCTTTTCAACCTCTACTTGGAAAATATGATTGACCAATGCTCATCAATAACAAAGGAGTAGAAATTGGAGGTTTGCTGATGACATGGTCCTTCTAGCCATAGGGGAAAAAGAATTACAGGATTTAGTGGACACTATTGAAGCTAACGGGAAAAATTATGGAATGAAAATTAACACAAAGAAAACAAAAGTATTGACACTAGGAGGAAATAAAGAAATAAAAATTATGCTGAATGGAGAAATACTAGAACAGGTGCAAAATTTTAAGTATCTTGGAAGCAGGATAGACACCGACTGTAAGTGCAGCACAGAAATTAAAACAATGATAGCAATGGCAAAAGAGGCATTTGATAAGAAAAGAATAATTTTCTGCAGCAGTCTGGACAGAGAACTGAGGAAAAGACTCATAAAATGTTTCGTATGGAATGCTCTTCTGTATGGCGCTGAAACATGGACTTTGAGGAAGAAACACATAGAAAGGCTGGAGGCTTTTGAGGTGTGGACATGGCGGAGGATGGAAAGAATAAGTTGGATGGACGAGGTAAATAAGAAGAGGTTCCCTGATGAGCGGAGAGTCAGTCGCGATTAAAGTGTTCGAAGTCTTTCCGGAACTTGGAACTTGCAGAACTTTTGTATTGGTTTGTGTACTTTAAAACTGATCTACAGTGTCGTGTTTAAAGGCATGTGAAATTTCATCATAGGGTGGTGGATTTTCAGAAATAATTCACAACCGATTCTTCAAACATTAACTTTGAACAGCAATGTGGTGGGTCGGACCTAGTGCATTCTTGATCGAGCTCGCGAATCAGTCTGTAGTTGCAGTCCCAGTGTTAGGTAGGATTCAGTAAATATTTTAATAACTGGACGGTTCCCAGTTGGTGATAAGAACATTTATTCATTTCACCAACCATAATTCTGCTTACAATTTAATCAAGTTATAGGAACTTAACAAAACAATAACAGGGTAATCTGACAAGTATCTGACCATCCCCTAGACACCTACGAATTCAACAAACTTTAAAGACCGGTCAAACATTTGATTAAATCCTTATACACAAAGAGAGTTTTAAAGAATGAATTATTGTTGTTGTAGTCTTCGTTCAGAAGACTGGTCAGATGCAGTTCTCCACGCTACTCTGTCCTCTACAAGCTCCTTCCTCTCCTAACAACTACTGCAACCAACATCCTTCTGCATCTGCTTACTGTGTTCATCTCTTGGTCTACCGGTGTAATTTTTACTGTCCTCGCTTCCCTCCAGTCTGACGTCTCAGAATGCGTCCTATCAACCTTGTTTTAGTCAAGTTATGCCACAAATTCCTTTTCTCCCTAATTCTACATCACCTACCCACCCAATTCTTAGAACTTTTCTGGAGCACCACAAAGAAAGAATTAACACGTCGTAATCCTAGGTTTTTCTAACGATTGAGGATGACGTTCGCAATATCATCTATATTTTACATTGACTTACGAAAACATGATGTAACTGGCATAGACAACCTAATTCACCAGAACGACGACTGCTAATCATGATAATGAAAGTGGAATCGTTATTGAAATAGTGTTTCCTTTATTATTTGTTTCATACGTTTTTTCTGATAGAACATGGGAAGTTGAATATGAACACATTTAAAAGATTTTATTATACATATGCGGTATCTTCTCTTACAAGGGGAGGCCGCCAATTGTGAAATTCAGATTGGATTCATACTGCGCATAATAAAAGCTCATGGCCAGAGGTGTATTGTGGCAAAGCACCAAGATGCACTTCTCAGCCGTTGTCGAGAAAATCGACAGTTAAAAGAAACGGTTGCGGTGAAATATTCTCTACGACTAATAGATTTCTACAGCACCGTGGCGCAGCGGTAAGCGCTCGGGTTCGTAATCCGAAGGTCGCCGGATCGAATCTCGCGCCATGCAATTTCTTTTATTATTACTTTTTTGTAATTCAAATATATATATATATATATATATATATATATATATATATATATATATATATAAACTATTAATGAATTGCTTATGCATGCTGGTGAAGGCGGATCGATCTCCAATTGTACCGCCTCCATTTTTCCGTTTTTTTAACAGGGTGTACCAAAGCTCTCCCGTCCCCACTGATTTTCGACGATGTTATAAGTTGCGCTAGGGACCGCATCTACCTTCTTTCGAAGTTAGCAGGCAACTACGCTGTTATGCGGCGGCTCGTTTCGGCCCATTCAACATCTGTCCTTCAAGTGTAACGAGCGAGTAACGGAGTTTATATTTCATACCTGCCACAGCGAACTTGTGTTCGTGGGGTCTCTATTCTAATTCGAACGTTTGACTTACGCTATACGTATTCATTTCGGAATATCGTTTCTACGTCTTCCGTTAACTATACGTGGTTAACATTAAGAAGACAATTAATAACATTTGTGAAATACAACTTTGTTTGCGGAAAAAATAATGATGTTCGAAGTCGCCAGTTTTTCCACGACAAACGGCTTTCAACAACTTATTATATGCATAATTGCTGCAATTGATTCCCGGGAATTATATATATATATATATATATATATATATTTGAATTACAAAAAACAAATACTAAAAAAAAAATAATTGCGTGGTTCGAGATTCGATCCGGCGACCTTCGGATTTCAAACCCGAGCGCTTACCGCTGCGCCACTACGCTGTGGAAAATTATTAATCGTAGAAAGTATTTCACCGCAACGGTTTCTTTTAACTGTCGATTTTCTCGACAACGGCTGAGAAGTGCATCTTGGTGCTTTGCCACATTACACCTCTGGCCACGAGCTTTTATTATGCGCAGTATGAATCGAATCTGAATTTCACAATTGGCGGCCTCCCCTTGTTAGACATATCCGAAAGAATAAACATCATTTTTTATCCTACAGCCGTATGAATCAAGACACAAAGGAAGTAGTGACGTTTAGCGCTAGTGGGCATTGACTTTACATCAATGGGAAAGTTGAAAATTTGTGCCGGACTGGGAGTCGAACCTGGCACTAGGCGGAAGCTCTGATGGCTTAGTGGTCAGAGGAACAGACACGACGTACACAATTAAGGCGAAGACGGACAATGATCCCTGCAGTAAAGATGTACAAGTTCGAAGTCTAACGGGAATCGACGAAACGCTGCGATTAATGAGGATAATGGACAGGGGCATTACGTCCGTAGCGTGTGGGTAAGTCGAGAATTTGGGTCTGACGGGAGGCGTGCTAGGGAGCCCGTGCAGTTGCGGTAACCAGTGTTCCTGCATGACTTAGTGGCCAGTGCGTCTGCCTAATGAGCAGGAGCCCCGCGTTCGAATCCTGGTCGGGCACGATTTTCAGTTTTCTCCATTGATGCAAAATCAATGGCCACTAGCGCCTAAATGTTATTAATTACTGTGTGTATTTGAAGGACTGTTGCCGGCCGGAGTGGCCGAGCGGTTCTAGGCGCTACAGTCTGGAACCGCGCGACCTCTACGGTCGCCATTTGAACCATTTTTTGAAAGACTGTTGGAATAGTTATTTATAAATTTGTAGAAATATCCAAATAATCAAAAGAATTGCAAAAATTATAACAAACTGCAGTTATGAACTACTTTGCAAATGGTTAAATGTGGGCAGACGAACACGACTCCACTATGCCAGATGTGGGTGCATGTGTATAAGCCAACTCGTGTTTTACTTTCCGAGTTCGATTCCTAAATAATTTCATCCATTCTATATATCTCCTTACGTCGGCCAGCAAACTTTTGAAAACCAATCCGACCTCATTGTCGTCATCTTCACATAGTTTCGTGTAGGATGTTTTCAATAAATATTGGAGTCTCTACATCTCTGTCTCTAAAATACTTCCATTACAGCATTTTCTTTGGCAGGTCTTCCTCTTTGCGTTTTTGCCTCGATCAAAATATTGAAAGTGATGAAAGTTTATCACATGAGCAAATCCCTTCAGTCTCCTGAGCAACGTAATCTGTGGTCTGCGGTGGTGAAACCCAAAAACACTGGGACCAGAAGGTTTGCGTCACACATCTGGCAACGTACCCTCAGAAACGCATGCTGAAGTTGATTAGACTGTGCTAGCAAGACAGGCACAAAGTCATTCAAAAACATCAACAAACTGAAATAAGGCCATATCGATAGACTGGTACCATCTGCAACATCTGCAAATTTCCGTGTTCTACTACGAACTGGTCTCTCGAGTACTTTCTTTTTTTCGTAGTATAGCCTCTGAAAATAAAATATATTCTTTGTTTCAGTATTCTAGTCTTAAACAATTCGTTACAGATGCTAAAGGAACATTAAACCTAAAACTTATATTACTGTTACGATTAATATTTTTAGTCTTGCTTACATTTTAGAGTGGGTGCATCAACGGTAAGCAACTTTATGGCTGAAACAGTTGTCGCAGAACGAAGGAACTGCAACCAAAGCACGTGCTTATGCCTTTCAAGGAGACCCTCAGAGAGAAGCCAGAAGGGTTTCATAATACATATATAATTTTCCTAATACTATTGGATTTACTGATTGCAAAAATATTCAGGTTCAATGTCCAAACAATTCAGGACCAATCTTTTTCAATTATAAGACGTTCTCTTCCATTATCCTCCGGACAACTGCAGATGACCGAGAGAGGTAGCGCAATGCTTAGACAGTGCCCTCGCATCTGGAAAAGCGACGGTTCAAACCCGCGTCCGGCCATCCTGATTTAGGTTTCCCGTGATTTCCCTACATCGCTTAAGGCAAATGAAGGAAGGCTTCCTTCGAAAACGCACGGGCGCATTCCTTCTCCATTCTTCCCTAGTCCGAGCTTGTGCTCCGTATCTAATGATGTTGTCGACGGGACGTTATTCCTCCTCCTCGTCCACCTGCCGATGCTCATTATAAGTTTACTACTGTCGAGCCGGTGGAGCAGAGTTATGGTGGCACATTTCAAGCATCTGTCTTCTACATATTACTAAAGGATAAAAAGCTGGATGGTACAGAACCTAATATTTTGCTTCAAACGATTCAACAAAGTCGGTATCGAAATGTAGGAAATTAGTGGTGTGTGCCTTTGGTATTGTGACACTATTAAGTGGCGCCTATTGTCGAAGAATGTAGACAATATTGTAAGCTGTATCTGTATTATGTGTAACAGTATTTTAGGCAAATAAGGTTTACAGGAACACTTAACTGATGTCTCCGTCAATCAAGGGAAAAGCCGATGGCAAGCTGTGAGATGTCCGTCAGATGAAGGTAAATCTGCATGAGATTTATTTACATCATACGTTGTAAAACCCCTTAGCATACCTGTGAAGTCTTTCCTTTGCTGTCATTTCATTATGATTTACAAAATGAGTACGCATGAAACAGTAAAATAAAGGTAATATGCACACAGGAATTAGAAAGCGCTTTTATCTTTTATTTGTAGACGTAAAATGCAGTTGTAGTAGCACAGCTACCATGAGCAATGCAAAAAAACTAATTTGTTCTAGAAACAATAGAAAAGAGAGTTATAAGAGATTCTTACTTTCGCTTAACAGAAAAAATGCGGACAGAAATTTACTTGAATTTTTTAGATTTTCTCTTTGCAAACAAATTTCTGCAGGACAAGAGTTTATTGCATGTTTGAGAATCATTCTACCTAAAATCTCAAAAAGCTATGCCCTATTGTTATGGAGAGAAGAAATAAAACGTCATGACGACACGAAATCTCCGAAAGGAACTCAAAACGCCAACATGTTGAAAGGTTTCTGCTGGATTCCTTTCATGTTAATTTCTTAAATCTGTTGTCATTTACGGCATAAATTCCTCTTCTAAATTTACTGTGGCGTTTCTGACTATCTGGGAGGAGACTGAGTAGTGGGACGTGTTACTTTTACACATAAACAAGAACGGTCTGTCACACTACTACACTTTAAAACTCAGTTTATATGTAATTCATGTCACACAGTCTCATACGGAACCTACATCCACTTTCTTTTATATACTGTATATGATAAGATACTGTCATCCCCCTTCCCTTCTGTGTGAGAGGATGAATGAGCAAATGTATTTCTAGTTGCATGCTTGAGGGTAGCAGACAAGCCTGTCTGCTAGAGAACAGTAGGACCAACGTCGGAACAGGTAGCTACGCTTTCTAAAAGCAGAGAGGTTTCTATTCTTAATATGGTCCTGTCCATCCCTTGTCATGTTGGTATAGGAAGCTGCCACTCTGGCCACTTCCGTTTGTATTTGTGAGCCACCTTCAGGAAGGGACCAGGGCAGTCTGTCCGCGGCGAGCGTCTGAAGTGGTAAGATCTCCGGCTAAGCGCGTGTCTGCTAAGTCCGTAGAACAATGGATTTCTTAAGTTCAGCCTAACTGAAAATTTAATCACCTTTATTTCAGGTTTAGCTCTAAAATATCTAATGTTATCTTAAATTGCAACGCAGTGTAATTCGCGTGTGAAGTTCAGAATATCTTCCGGTAGCTGCTTTGTCACTACTTTGTGAGTAAAGTGGAACCACGTGTTGATCAGTAACTCTAACTAAGATCATCAATCTTAAATGCGAATGTGCGTGAGATTATAACGTCTCGTCTTGACAATATTTTTCAATATAGCAATTTTTCTTTATGTTCAACCCACGTGGGGTGTACTTTGTGAGACCAGTACCACGTGCTTATACAGTTGTTTGGCCCATCAGGTTAATAGTAAGACGATAGTAACCAGTTCGAGGTTTTTCTTTAGTAAATTGCGTTTTGATGTAATTTATTTTAATTATCAAAATTATTGTGGAGCTACACTCTTTGTGTAAACCAAGTTGACCACGTGAAGCATGTGGTGTAAGCATCAAATAGCCCTCAGCTATTCTTTTCGGGAAGATTTCACAGAGAGTTAGTATGAATTTAGTATACCAGTGTGTGGTAATTTCATGACGGACAGGATTGCGCTACGAACGTAACTTCTTTGGGTGAAAATTGAATCGGTTGGTTGTGGTTAATTTCCTCTTGCATATGTTTCAACGTTCTTCGTGTGTTATTTTATGAATGCAGTGATGTATGCAGTCTCCCAATCTCGGCTCCATATTTGATGTGTTCTGTAAGATTACAATCTCACATTTTCACAATCCTAAATAAGGCACCAGCTTAGTTATGACTCACGTTTAATATGCTGAAATTTCAATGATCAATGTTAAAATAAATTTCCAAATATAAACTGATTTATTTCTTTTTATTTAAATTCTATATATATATATATATATATATATATATAATCACCGGTTGTCGTATGACTATTACAAGATTATAATTAATGTTAGTCTGGTTGTGAATTTGGTAAGCTACACCGAACACAGGTGAAACAGTTGCTCAGTAATGCAAGGTTAACTTCCCCAGACAGCTCACAGCTTTTAACCCGCTTTTATTGTCTATCAGCACCGCTTTCAGAATAAATTAAAGTAACAACATTACAATGTCTAAAATTTGCCCGTGATCCACGCCTCCTGGCCATCTGCTGACTTACGAGACGTTGGGGCAAAAGTTTCACACATGATCGAGAAAAAGCGAAAGTACAGCCAAGTAGTACATAAGCTTAATATTTGAAACCCACTCTACAGGAGCGCCATATATGTATGGCGGTACAGTAGGTATATAAAAAACATGTGCGTCTTCGAATGCAACCTTGTGCCAAAATTTGAAAGGAATCGGTGAAGAACTTTCGGAGATTTACGCTTTTGAACAAACCTACATGAGATGTTTGCTAACAACGTATCCCTTTATGGCTCTCCATTTTTTTTTCAGTAGGAATATAACAACGCAATACTCGAATGCAACGTTGTGACAAAATTTCAAAGCAATCGGTGAAGAACTTTCTGAGCCATTTGATTTTGAACAAATAAACGTTTGCAACTGTATAAATAAAAATGTAAATGGTCGTTATTTCAAAATCTTAAATCTCGAAAAGTTTTTCACGAGATGCTTCGAAATTTTGATCCAACGTTGCATTCGAATACGAGCGTAATTTGTGTAACTGTTTTTTTAAGTTTATAATATATAAATAAATGTGTATTATGTAAAGGCGAAACGTTATTACCAAATTCTCGAAAAGTTCTTGACCAATTTTCTTCAGTTTCTTATACAACGCTCTGATGAACATTCGGACGGACATTAGTTATATATTTTTAATATGCACTGAAGAGCCAAAGAAACTCGACCAGCCTAACATCGTGTAGGGCTCCCGCGAGCACGCAGAAGTGCCGTAACACTACTTGGCATGGACTCGACTAATGTCTGAAATAGTGCTGGAGGGAAATGACACCATGAATCCTGCAAGGCTGCCCATGAATCCGTAAGAACACTAGGTGGTGGAGATCTCTTCTGAACAGCCCGTTGCAAGGCAATGTCTTAGGAGTTTGGTAGCCAGTGGAAGTGTTTAAACTCAGAAGAGTGTTCCTCGACCCAGTGTGTAGCAATTCTGGACTTGTGGGATGTTACATTGTCCTGCTGGAATTGCCCAAGTCCGTCGGAATGCACAATGAACATGAATGGATGCAAGTGACTAGACGAGATGCTTACGTATGTGTCACTTGTCAGAGTCGTATCTAGACGTATCAGCAGCCCCATATCACTCCAATTGCACACGCCCCACACCATTACAGAGCCTCCACCAACCTGAACAGTCCCCTGCTGACATACGGGGTCCATGGATTCATGAGGTTGTCTCCATACCCGTACACACAATTTCAAACGAGACTCGTACGACCAGGCAACATGTTTCCAGTCATCAACAGTCAGTTGTCGGTGTTGACGGGCCCAGGCGAAGAGTAAAGGCACACGAGTGGGCCTTCGGCTGATGTTTCGTTGAATGGTTCTGACGCTGACACTTGTTGATGCCTGGTTCAGTGTTCTGCAGAAAGTTGCACGCTGAACGATTCTCTTCAGTCGTCTTTGGTTCCGTTCTTGCAGGATCTTTTTCCGACAGCAGCGATGTCGGAGATTTGATGTTTTGTCGGATTCCTGATATTCACGGTACACTCGTGAAATGGTGGTACGGGAAAATCCCCATTTCATCGCCACCTCGGAGACGCTGTGTCGGCCGGCCGAAGTGGCCGTGCGGTTAAAGGCGCTGCAGTCTGGAACCGCAAGACCGCTACGGTCGCAGGTTCGAATCCTGCCTCGGGCATGGATGTTTGTGATGTCCTTAGGTTAGTTAGGCTTAACTAGTTCTAAGTTCTAGGGGACTAATGACCTCAGCAGTTGAGTCCCATAGTGCTCAGAGCCATTTGAACTAGCCATTTGAACGCTGTGTCGCTTCGCTCGTGCGCCGATTTTAACACTACGTTCAAAGTCACATCTTGATAACCTGCCATTGTAGCAGCAGTAACCGATCTACCAACTGCTCCAGACATTTTTTGTGTTACATAGGCGTTGCCAACCACAGCGTCGTATTCTACCTGTTTACATATCTCTGTATTTGAATGCGCATGGCTATACCAGTTTCTTTGGCGCTTCAGTGTATAAATCTATATACAGAGTGAAAAGTATTTAAACCGACAAACTCTGGGATGTTGTAGGGGACATCAAAACAAATATTTTTCCATAATGTCATTTTTTCCTATGAGGAGTATTTAAACCGGTAGAGGAAGATTTCTCTGGCGGCAAATTAATTAAACCAACAAACACTTTTCCATTTTTTTATGACCAAGAGACAACACATTAACATAACCCAATTTCAATTACGGTAGATTTTCAAAAATGCTTCCATTGACACGTAAACAAAGGTTACGCCGTCGGATCATAATCTGTCTGACACGAGCAAAAACCTCAGGAGTATCTTGAATTATTGTTCCTGCTGTTTCTATTATCCGGGCAACCAGATCCTCTTCTAATGCAACTGGAGTTGCGTTAAACAAGGCTGTGCATCTCTCCTCACACAAAAAAGTCCAGAGGGGACATATCTGAGGGTAGAGCCGGCCATGGTACAGGACCACCTCTGCCAATCCACGTCTCTGGGAACCGTCGGTCCAGGAATCGTCGCACACGACGACTGAAATGTGCCGGCGGCCCGTCCTGTTGGAACCACTTGCGTTGTCTTGTAGGGAGGGGACGTCTTCCAACAATTCTGACAATGATCTGACGAGAAAATTGTAATAGTGCCTGCCAGGTAGCAGATACGGCCCAATTAAACAGTCCGCGACAACACCGACCCACACATTAACGAAGAACCCTACTTGATGAGCGCTAGTAACTGTGGCATGTCGGTTGTCCTCACTCCAAACATGCGAGTTGTGCATGTTGAAGACTCCATCACGCCCGAACGTTGCTTCGACGGTAAATAACACAGAGGATGGATATGTAGGATGCATTTCACACTATACCAGGTACCACTGCGAAAACTGTGCTATGGGTGGATAATCAACTGGTTCCAGGTTGTGGACACGCTGTAAGTGAAATGGACGTAACAGTTGCTCTCGAAGGAATGCTCTTACCTTCATCTGATTCGTCCCAATGTTACGTGCAATTGCACGAGTGCTGATTGAAGAATCCCGCTCCACATGCTGCAAGACAGCTTCCTCAAATCGCAACGTTTTTACCGTGCGACGGCGTCCCTGTCCAGGCAATCTGCTAAATGACCCGGTCTCACGCAGACTTTGGTACGCAGCAGCAAAGGTCGTATGACGCGGGATACGGCGATTAGGATATTGTTGTTTGTAAACCCGCTGTGCAGCTCGTTCGTTGTCGTGCGCTACGTAGTACGCACCAACCATATCAGTATACTCACCCCAGGTGTATCGCTCCATTAGTAAACAGAGACCATGCACTACTACACTGGTGGACAGCAGCTGCCTACAACTGAATAGTGTAATACGCCCTCTAACAACTGAAGATCGTAATACGGCCTCTAACAACTGAAGAGCTTAATACGGCCTCCACCGGTTTAAATAATCCTCATAGGAAAAATGACATTAGGGAAAAATATTTGTTTTGATGTCCCCTACAACCTCCCACAGTTTGTCGGTTTAAATACTTTTCACCCTGTATAACAGAAGGACGTTGTTGTGAAATAAGAATGTTGTATTTATAGTATTATGATTGGAATACTATTACATATTTGAATTTGCAGTAACAATAAACAAGGCTTCGTCAGAGAGAGGGAGGAAGAGATGGACTGTGGGTTGGGAGGAAATGGACACAGAAAGCAGAGAGGAGGATATGGGCATAGAAAGAGGGGAGGAGCAGCAGGCCTAAGGCGGGGGGAGAACGAGATTAGGGCGTATATCCCATTCCCATATGTATTAAAAAAATGGTTCAAATGGCTCTGAGCACTATGGGACTCAACTGCTGAGGTCATTAGTCCCCTAGAACTTAGAACTAGTTAAACCGAACTAACCTAAGGACATCACAAACATCCATGCCCGAGGCAGGATTCGAACCTGCGACCGTAGCGGTCTTGCGGTTCCAGACTGCAGCGCCTTTAACCGCACGGCCACTTCGGCCGGCCATATGTATTAGGAACGTATGCTTTGTCTTCTGTTTCTTTTCCACTTAACCAGTCTGAGCCAGAGCAGTGCGTGGCTGGGAAGGACTAATACAGAACAAAACCGTCAGAAGGTTTTACTAACCACCAACCTCCGTTGCGTTGCTGATTTAAGCCTAGCATTTTCCACAATGTGCCTACCGGAGTGAAATCAAAACAAAAATTAAATTCATCAGTAAAAATGACGAGAGGCCCGAAGCGTCGCTGATATGATACTGAGGGCGGCTATCGTAATTGTCGGCGTGCAGCTGCAGTTGGTCAACAACCTGCGAACAGTACAGCCCGAGCGACAGCACTCGCCCGTGGCACGTACGACTGTTAGCTGTTAACAGCACGGCCACACGCCCCTGCAGGGTGTTTCCGTAAGAGCGTGCAAAAATGTAACAAGACATAGAGAATGCTCCACTGAACAGTATGAGGCAGGGAACCTAGGGTCGGAGAAGCCAGCTTAAGGAGGTACGGAAGTAAACCTGTCTACCGCTTTGTCTAGCATTATTGTTTTCAGCTTATTTACAACTAACTTGCGTACAGGTTTACACGTACTGTGCTGTTCATTTACATGTACAT